>NW_028270148.1:83295633-83452133 GCF_037043375.1 Chiloscyllium plagiosum | reverse complement strand
GTATCCCACAGTAATTGAACTTCAGCCCAAATACCCATGCTGTTTTAAAAGATTGTCTAATTATTGGACAGCAAATTGAATTTTTACTTGCTGTTTCAAATTGTTTTGAAATCCATATTGTTCATGTATCCATTCACTGCAGGAACTTGTTTAATTTTGATTTAGTCTATTTAATCAGATATAATTATGACAGTCGTCTTCATCTTCCTTGTCTCCAAATATAAAAGTGTAGGATCTCTGTGTGATAATTTCTGTTTCCCATTTTTTAAGATGATTGTCCCAGGATTGTGCACACAGTTGTAACTTCAATCAGAGTCCAAATCTGGAAATCATAGGTGCAAATAACCACAGTAATAGCGTAATCATGGGTATTTCTCTTGTTAAAAAATGGGAAAACAAAATTTGAGGTTTTAGTGCAGATGGCAAGTTGATGAAATGCATTCAAGATTGTTTTATGTAGACCAGTCTGTCCAGGAGCCAACTTGCGGGGAGATGACTTCACGTCTTGTGTAATGAGACAAGGTTAATTAATGATTTTGTAACGGACATCTGGGGAAGCGTGATCATAACATGAAGGAATTTTTATATTGAGTTTAAGTATGACTTAACTCAGCCCAAAACTCTAGTCTTAAACCTAAAAAGTACATTATATAGGAATGAGGGACTGATTGAAAATGGTAGATTGGAAAACTAGATTAAAAGATTTAATAGTAGTAAGCATTGGTAAATAGCAAAAAATATATTGTATCTCTACTCCCTAAAGGGAAAATGTCTCTGGGAAAGTGGTCTGCACATAGTTAGAGAAATCAATATTAAAGGAAGGGGATTATATTGTTACTTAGAAAAAAATGAAATCTGAGAGATTGGGAGAATTTTGGAAATCCACAAGAAAAATGATTAAGGAAGTGGGCCAAAGGAAATTGGCAAGAGTCTTTAGAAAAAGATATGTAAAAAGGAAGCTGGCAGCACAGAGGTATAAAGGTAAAGACTGGCAAAATTATAGTGGGGCATAAAGAAAAACTTTGAGTCTGTTTAGCTTAGGAAAAAGTCAGAAGTTGAACAATGCCAGGTGATCGTCCAACAAGTTTATTGAAATCACAAGCTCTTGGAGCACTGCTCTATCAAGTATTACTTCACCTGACGAAGGAGCAGCACTCCAAAAGCTTGTATTTTCAAATAAACATATAGGACTATAACCTGGTGTAACGTGACTTCTGATTTTGTCCACTCCAGAGCAAAAATGGCATCTCCACATCATGTCTTAGTAGAGTGCATTGGTTTTGATCCTCCAAAAGTTTCTTAATTTGAGTGGTCTCGGTGGATTAAAAGGTAAGAAATGAAATGAAAAAAAAAGAAAAGAAATGAAAGGATGAAGAGAGAACCTGGAAACAATAGGCCAGGAAACCTGATGGCAGAGTATGATACTGATGGAATCTTTTATTAGGGGTCTGAAAACAGGAACTTAAATCATCATATAACTGGGGAGAGCCAACGTGAATTTATGAAAGAGAAATTGTATTTGCCAAAGCTGATGCTTTCTGAGACTATCACAGCAGAGTACATGAGAATCAGTGAATGTTTTGTATTTGGATTTTCTGAAAACATTCATTAAAGTGCTACCCAGTAGGTCATTACACAAAATTCTATTCCTTAAGTTTGTGTGAAAGGGTAAAACACAAAGGGAATAAACTGTTCAGTTTCAGATTGATAGGATGTAAATTGGTGGAGTACCAGAAGGATCAGTGTTTGAAAGTATTATTTCACTCTTTTTATATTTTTTTTATATATGTGTGTGTGTGTATATTTATATATATTATATATATTAAATAAAAATATGAATGAGGGTGTCAAGTTTAATGTATCATCAGTAAGTTTAATAAAAATGGAAAAGTATGCTGAGTAGGAAGCAGGAAATGTGTATGTACATAGTTTTATGATCCCATTTGATAATACTAGACATATCGGATCGCAGATGGCTTGATGGATCAAATATTAAATTTTTGCAGTTGGTACCATGGCAGTTTGTCAATAAAATATATTCACACAAACTGCAGATGCTCTTTAACAACAGAGCAAGTATTTATTATTTAAAAGGGGGAAAAGGGAATATTCCATACAATTTGAAAGATCTTGGACAGTAAAACCAAGTTTCAATATAATCCCAACATGTCCTTTCACAGAGACTCAATTGCAGAGGAATTTCACTCTGGCGTCAATCTGCTTTGCTGACTGACTCCTTTCTTTTCCTTGCTCTGTGATTACAATTTTACATTTCCTTTCCAAGTCTGCAGGCCTGGGAATTTCACAATTCTGATGGCATGAACTTTCTCAGCTGTGATAAGTTGAAGATTTCTCTACAAGCTCGCTGGAAGCTCAACATACTAACAACACTTCAACCATGATGACTGATTTCCTGAAACTAAAACTTTATTTTCTACTGGGAGAAGATTTTCTCCCTTTTAAGCAGAACTCCTGGTTCTTCTGAACTGAGACCTTGCACCTTCTGTTCTGAAATCAAAATTTAGTTGTTGGCTTTCTTTTATTTTTCCAATTCAGCAGCATAAGTATTCCATTTGTTAATGCTACTAGGTTCTCCCAGGTACTTGCCTGCAATGACATGCTTTCTTAGAATTAATGCACTGTTCTAAATGTTTTTCTGACTTGGTTTAACAAAAAACTTTGCAAAGTTGATCCACATCCAATTGCCTTCACTTTTGAAATCCAAATTTCAAATTGTTTTCTTTTCTTCATAATTGGTTTAAATAGGAAAGATTTAAAAGGGACTCAAGTGGCATCTTTTTCACATGGAGACAGGTGCGTGTATGGAATGATCAGTCGAAGAAGGTAGTAGAGGTAGTCTTGTTATAACACTTTAAATCTATCCTGTCCAAATGTCTTTTGAGAGATATGGGCCAAACCCAGACAAATGAGACTAATTAGGTTTGGGATAACTGTCAGCATGGCCAAGGTGGGCCAAAGGGTCTGATGCTGTGCTGTTTTGACTCTGACTCTGAGGGGAAAAAAATGTGGCATATAACATTAAAATAAAAGTGTGAACGAGTCCACTTTGTAACAAAAATAGAAAAGCAAAATTTTTTATGGTGAAAGCTCAAGAAAGATTTGTATTTGTAAGGATCTGGTTGTCATAAGCAAAGTTAACATGCAGGTACAGAAAGCAATGGGCAGTGCAGTGCACTGGCATTATTCCTCACAGAAAAGACATCCAGCTTGATTTAGGGCATTCCCAGTAAAGATGCAGCTGAATGTTGTCTTGGATTCAAATCTTTAAGATATCTACAATATTTCGCAGTTGTCTTTCAGGCTTTGAGCAGACAGTATGAGAATTATTACAACTAATGCATTTTTTATTCTTTCATTTGTGATTTGGCCTGCAAGGCTAACACTTATTGCCAATTCTTAATTGCTGTTGAGAAGGTGATGTGATGCACATCCTTAAATTGGTGCATTTAAAATGGCGTGGGTACATTTACAGTATTATTAGTGGAGTAATTCCAAAATTTTGGTCCTACAATATTGAAAGAAGGGCTATATTGTTTGAAGTCAGGAAGTTGGAGAGTGAGAAAGAGAGCAAAAAGTGGAATCGACATTTCAAATCTGCTACAACTCTGCTTTGGAACCAAACAGTTCCTCCTGTTTCCAGAGAAGGAAAGCTATTTGACATTAAACATTTAAGCCCATTTCTCTGAGGTGAAAAGATTGTGGCAGATGGTTGTGGTATCACTTACCTCTGCCGATCACTTGCTGCTTATGCCTTTTGACAGGCAGGTATAGTTTAGTAAATAGTATAGTAATTTATCATTACTTGTATTTATGAAAATACAGTGAAATGTGTTTAAGTCGCCATAATCTGTGCCATTTTAATCACACTAATAAAAAGAAATAATTTACGCAAAGTTAAGACACATTTCTGTTTTTGTTCCATCCATGGCTTCTTGATTTATTAAGTGGCTATGAGATGCCGTCCCACTGTGCAGCCATCAAAGCTGATCCTGAGGCTCCAACAGCAAGGAGGAATCACGCTGAAGCAGCCCTGCTGCTGCTGACTGTACCCAGAATGCTGCCTCTGGCAAACTAGCCTCATCACGGCTGATACTCCAGCCACCACCATAGCCAGGAGACTGTACCAACTGTCAAGGACCAGGGCCCATCACCTGGCTAGAAATCCAACCATTTTGCTTGGATGTTGGAAGATAAGCCTCATATAAAAGGACCCTTTACCTTGTGCATTTTCTTCACGGCTAGCCAGCGATGAAATGGATTTAGATATACCTGATCTGGTAGCAGACTAGAAGTAGCAATGAAGATGGGTTGATGCCAGGCTGACCGGCTCGAATGCAGACTTCCATTTACCATTACTCCTGTGTTAATAATCAATGTTATACACGTAAGCATTCATGTCTCACTCTCCAACCATCACATACCCACTCAGTACCTTCTCTGATTCTCTCTGTCCCTTCATACTATCTACACACCTGAATCCCTCAGTGTTCCTTCAAATTCCCCTTATTTTGTCACGCCTCCCACATGCCTCAAGTATCCTCCAGAGCCATTCCCTCAGTATCCACAATGGAAATAGCTCAGGACCTTAAAATAAATCCAAAAATCTTGTCTTCCTTGAAAAAAAAATGCTCTTCCTCCATGGTATTACACCTTTATAATTGGAGAATATGGAATTAATAGACTATCACTATTAAGTCCTCTTCCTTTTACTGTGGAAATAAAGAAAAATGTCTCTTTCCAAAAAAAATCCCTTTAAGCAGTCAATTAGTTGTAAGAATAAACCCTACTTCCATTGTCACATCAAAGATCAATAAGTCTTCAATATTTTCTCATAATTGGTCAATGTGCAAATACAGCTCCCTGCTGAGATGGTGGTTCCCAATCTTTTGAAACAGCCAAGCATTCATAATAGGCTCAGATAGTATAAAAATCCTAATGAATAATAAGCAACTGAATCTTTTGCAACTGGGAAAAAAATAGATGACTATTTTCTTTGCAAATTACACCAGAGGGTGGTTCATATGTGGAATGAACTTCCTGAAGAAGTGATGGATGCAGGTACAATTACAATGTTCAAAAGACACTTGGATAGATACATGAATAAGAAAGAATTGGAGGGATATGTGCCAGGAAAAGATAGGTGGGACTAGTTGAGTTTCAGATTCTGTTCAGCATGGACCGGTTGAATCGAAGGGTCTGTTTCTGTGCTGTATGACATGTTGGTGTTGGCTACAATGGTGGGGAATCGATCGTTCCACTGCCATTGCAGACGCTGCTGAAGCACCAGAGGAAAAGAACAACTCCTGATTCATAGCTGGTGATGTTGCTCAAACTGCAGCCATCATGACCATGAGGAACAGAACTGATCTGCTGTTCAACAACTCCCCCAACCGGTCTCCGCCACTGCAGCCATAGAAGGAAGAAAAGATGAATTTGATTCAAAAAGTTAAATGAAGAAAATAAAATTTGATAAAGGATGCAGTTGGTCATGTGAGGAGGGGAGGTGGAGGTGGCAAGCAGAAACATTTCCTACCCTGCCACCTCTGCCATCTTGTCCTCAAGTCCTGGTTGGTAGCTTAACCAGATATTTTTGGTGTGCCTGATGCTGCTTCTGACATGCTCTCCTACATTCACAATTGAACCAGAGTTGATCTCCTGGCTTGATAGTAATGATAGAAAAGGAGATTCAGAAGAGGTTTCAGATTGTGTTGCTGCCAGTAGCCCATAGCACCTCATGGATCTCCAGTCTTGTTAGATCAGCTCGAAGAGATTCAGTGCAATGCCACACAACACCATGCAAGATGTTCTCGATGTGAACTTGGGACTTTGTCTCCACAAGAATTGTATGGTGGTCACTCTTACTGAAATTGTCATGGACAGATACATCAGCAGCAGCCAGATTCATGAGGATGAGGTCAAGATGTTCTTCCCTCTTGTTGGTTCCTTCATCAAATGACACAGACCTAGTCTAATAAATTTGTCCTTTAGGACCATGCCAGCACGATACATAGTGCTGCTGCCAAACCACTCTTGGTGGTGGACATTTGAAGTCCTCCATCCACAGTACATCTTGCACCTTTGCCACCATCAGTGCTTCCTCCAAGTGTTGCCCAACATGGAAGAGCACTGATTCATCAGCTGAGGGAGGACGAATGTGGTAATCAGCAGAGGTTTCCTTGCCCATGTTTAGCCTAAGTGGTTTGTTAGACCATATCTGAGGGCAATTGAAAGTGAACCAGATTGCTGTGTCTCTGGAGTCACATGTAAACCTGACCAAGTGAAGATTAGAGATTTGCTTCCCTGAAGGACATTAATGAACCAGATGGGTTTTTTTGATAGTTTCTTGGGTGTCATATGATTTTTAATTCCTGATTCTTTATGAAATTTGAGTTTCACCCTTTAAATGTTGGTCCCTAGAACATCAGCTAAGTTTCTGGATTAATTAGTCTTTTGATAATAAGAGGTAAAAACAATGACTGCAGATGTTGGAAACCAGATTCTGGATTAGTGGCGCTGGAAGAGCACAGCAGTTCAGGCAGCATCCAAAGAGCTTCGAAATCGACGTTTCGGGCAAAAGCCCTTCATCAGGAATAAAGGCAGTGAGCCTGAAGTGTGGAGAGATAAGCTAGAGGAGGGTGGGGGTGGGGAGAAAGTAGCATAGAGTACAATGGGTGAGTGGGGGAGGGGATGACTATGACATGTCTATGACTCTATAAATAGTATCGTGTTCCAATGTAACACAACTCCCAAGTTTGAGTGCCCATCCTTTGTAAGCTCTTCCTGTCCAGGGTCAGAAGATTAAAATTTTCAAGTCAGTTTGATATCTTCTGCTTCCTCATTTTCTCCTCCCAGTTACCCTGATGCGCTCTCTTCATCTTTCTCTCTGCCTGTCTGTTTTTCTCTCTCGCTCTCCATCTCTGTCACTCCTCCATCCCCATGCCTACCCAAAATGTGCTGTGACCTTTTAAGAATTACTATCCTGAAATAAAGAGCAAGGGAGTCCATTGAAAACCCACATTGAATTTCCAATCTTTGAATGCCAGAGGCATCACTACATGCACTGACTGACTTATCCAGATTTAATTTACCACTTACCCACTTCACAATGTAACTCTCAAGAATTAAACGTTTCTTGTTTTGGTTTTGATTTAATGAGTTACATCAAGGTCCATCTGTTGTGAAATGTAATTTCAAAAGTGTGACAGTCAATTGGATGAGAAAATGTCAGCTGATAAAGCTTGTTCTTTTAGCTGATTGGATTTAGTTTGCAATATCATGAACCTTATCCAACTTAATGAATTTGTTAAGGAAGTGAATGGCCCTTTGTAATAGTGTCAAACAAGTAAATAGTTGAAACTTGAGTATCATTTTCAAGGATGAATAGAAAAGTTTCAGGATCAATCTATTGTCATAAACTTCATTATTTAGCCCTGAATCAATTTATAGGACAACTGTATCTGATCATAATTTCTTAATTGTTTTTAACTGGTTGACTATGACATTCATGAGACAATGCAAACGCTTCATCTTAACTCATTGGATCAAACTTTTTACTTCTACTTTGGTTTTATGTAAAAATAACACAAAATTGCCAGAGCAGATTTGTATGTGCAGTACAAAACTTTGTCGATGATTGCAGCCTGCCTGTTTCAAGAAACAATGCCTTCAAGGCTTCTTTGTTTAATGTGGGCAAATATCCCAAAAAACTCATTTTAAAGATATTATGGCATGTAACCTAACATTGCTGATCAGAATATTTAAGCTGTTGAATTTGTAAATTATCACATTCTTTTACATAATGCTGAGACCCTCTAAAATTTTAAAGTAAATTTTGAAAAATTAGCAATCAACATTTGCATGGTTTGTTGTCTTGAATTACCTTTTCTAGTAAACCACAAATTGCAAAAAGCAACAGTTAAAAGTAGATGAGTCATCATTCATATGACAGTACTGTGAAGCATTCTAATAAGTTCCAGTCATATCCATACGTCTCTTCCAAGTAACGCAAAAGGAAAGACAAGGGGCAGCAGCACAATCTGGAGAGAAAAAAACATCTGTTTATGTATCAGCTATGATCCCTGTTAGTCATGGGTCTGTTGAAACCACCTCAGTCAGAAGGTTTTGCATTCAAGTCCTAGTTTAGCTTGGATTTTTCAATTCTCCAGTATCACCCTGAAGGAATGCTGCATTATTAGAGGTACAGCCTTTCAGATGAGGCAATAGGGAAAGATGTTCTTTGCCTCCTCTTTACATGTAGCTTCCTCATTGATGGAGGGCTGTTTGTCAAGTTGTTCCAAATATCACTATGGCATTATATCACAATGAGCCAAGAAGAGGCAGGTCCCAAGAACTACCTCAGATGTGGTAGAGCCTGAACTCATGCCATCTATGCTGCTAACTACTGATGTCTGGCTATCTGAGCTAAGCTCCCCATTCTCTTCCCCCAGATCTTGTGGCTATTTCGAAGAAAAAGCAGAGGGGTTACGCTTGGAAGAAGTAAAAGATTGGTGATGTTAGAAGCCAGAAAGTACTCGAGACACTTAGCAGATCTGGCAGTATCTATGGATGAAATAGAGTTAATGCTTTAAGTCCAGTATGACCCCACAGAATTCCGAAGCAGTGTCATGCTGGACTCAAAACATTAACTCTGTTTCTCTGTCCACAGGTGCTGCCAACCTCCCGAGTTTCCTACGCTTTATCCATTTTTACATGGGTTATCCTGGTCTTCCAACCAACGCTTATCTCTCAGTTGATGTCCCAAAAGCAGATTATCTTGTCAATATTTTCACATTGTTGCTGTGTTCAAATTGTTTGGTGTATTTCTTGCATTTCAGCAATGTCTACTTGTCAAAAGCACTTGATTGCAATGTTTTCAGGCTGTGAAAGGTACCAGATAAATGCAATTGTTGCCAGAACAGGAATCCTTCAATCTATATCTAATTGAAACAAACTGCTTCATGTACTCCTAACAGATATTTCTGGTTCTCTGAACTTTGCAGCTTGCTTTGCTGTTCTTTTCAAATTTTCAACATCATTGGTATTTTAATTTAGTTCAGATTGTAGGTAGGGACCCAGTCACGACCCTAAATACAATATGTTTCCATCTTTTTAGAAATTAAGACTAAATGGATGATGCTTGACTTAACATTGACTGAAATAGGTGAGAGTACTGCCCTCTGCTACCATTGCAGTAGACAGTGATAATTTTTAGAGATTTGAATTTCAATGACATTTTTAAGAATTCTGCTGTAAAAAAAAAAAAAAATGTGGAGGCATATGTCAGGTGTAGACAGCTGGGATCGAGTGAATCCCTAGAGGAATATAAGGGCAATAGGCTTAAGAGAGAAATCACGAGGGCAAAAAAAGGACCCGAGATACATTTGGCAAATAGTTAAGGAGAATCCCAAAAAGATCCTAAAGTACACTAAGGACAGAAAAGTAACTAGGAGAGAATAGAACCCCTTAAAGATGAACGTGGCCATCTATGTGTGGAACCCCAGGGGATGAGTGAGATACTAACTGTGAATATTTTTCATTTGTATTTACTGTGGAGAAGGACATGGAAGTTAGATAACTTGGGGAAATAAATAATTATGTCTTGAAAAGAGTATACATTACAAAAGAGGAGCTGCTGGAGGCCGTAAAATGCATAAAGTTAGATAAATCCCTGGGACCTGATCAAGTGTTTCCCAGAACTGCGTGGGAAGCTAAGGAAGAGATTGCTGGGCCCTGTACGGAGATATCTACCTCGTTGACAGCTAAGCGTGAGGTGTTGAAAGACTGGAGGTTGGCTAATATTGTAACATTATTTAAGAAAGGCTGTGAGGAAAAGCCAGGAAACACTAGACTAGTGAGCCTCATGTCAGTGTTGGATAAGTTGTTGAAGGGAATTCTGAGGGACAGGACTAACATGTATTTGGAAAGGTAAGGACTGATTAGGGATAGTGAACATAGCTTTGTGCATGAGAAATCGTGTCTTACTAACTTAATTGAGTTTTTTTTTGAAGGGGTGAGGAAGATTGAGGGAAAGCAGTAGACATTGTCTATATGAACTTCTTCAGCAAAACAGTCAACATGGTTCAGCATGGTAGACTGGTTAGTAAGATTAGATCACATGAGATCTAGGGGGAACTAGCCAATTGCATGCAAAATTGGCTTGTAGGTAGAAGACAGCATGGTGGTAGAAGGTTGCAGATTGGAGGCCTGTGACTACTGGTGTGCCACAAAGTTTGGCACCGATCCACTGCTTTGCATCATTTATATACATGATTCTGATGTGAATAAAGGAGGCAGATGACACCAAAATAAGTGGTAGACAGTGAAGAAGGTTACCTCTGAGTACAACAGGACCTTGATCAGATGAGCCAATGGTTCAAGGAGTGGCAGATGGAGTTTAGTTTAGATAAATGTGAGATGTTGCATTTTGGTAAGGCAAGCTACAGCAGGTCTTATACAGTTAATGACATGGCTCTGGGCAGTGTTACCAAACAGAGACCTAGGGGTATGTGTAAAATTTCTTGAAAGTTGAGTTGCAGGTAGATAGGGTGATGAATAAGGCATTTGGTACATTTGCCTTCATTGGTCAGAACATTGAGTTGGAAGATCATGTTGCTGCTATACAGGATTTTGATGAGGCCACTTTTAGAATACCGTGCACCATTTTGGTCATCCATCTGTAGGAAGGATATTGTTAAACTTGAGAGGATGCAGAAATGATTTACAAGAATGTTGTCAAGATTGTAGGATTTGAGGTATAGACAGAGGCAGAATAGGCTGGGTTTCTTTTTCCTGGAGGCTGAGGGGTGACCTTATTAGATTTAAAGAAAACATGAGCATGGAGAGGATGAATAACCAAAGTCTTTTTCCCATGGTGGGGCAGTCCAAAACTAGAGGACAAAGGTTTAATACAAGGAGAGAAAAATTTAAAAGGAACCTAAGGGGCAGCTTTTTCATGCAAGGGGTGGTGTGTGTATGGAGTGAGCTGCCAGAGGAGGTAGTGGAGACTGGTACAGTTGCAACATTTAAAAGGCATCAGGGATTGGTACATGAATAAAAAGGGTTTTGAGGGATATGAGCCAAATACTGGCACATCGGACTAGATTAATTCAGGATATCTGATCTGCATGGATGAGTTGGACTGAAGGGTCTGATTCTGTGCTGTACACCTCTAACTGTCAAGCGGACTAGATCAGATTGGGATGTCTGGTCAGTGCGGACAAGTTGGACTGAAGGTTTTGTTTCTGTGCTGTGTGGTTTTACAGCTATTTAGAAGGTACTAACTACCTCAACAACAGAAGAGGTATCCGCTGTAGCTTTGTAACATGACCAAAAACTCCAAGTCATGTTTATATGTTGTATTGCACTCTGCAGAATTGGAGTCCTGACAAGAACCAATTTAAATCCCATTTTGCTGAGAGGCAATGTCCACTGTCCAGCGAAAGTAATTTTCCTCAGTCTTCTGAGAAACCAGTACTAACTTCCTGCTGAGATATGCTTCAGTGACGATGACAATTCCTCACCACAGCATGGTGCATCTTCAAGTCATCTTTAATTTTCACAGTCCCTATTTCTGCAGCATTCAGCTTGGTGGCTAACAGAAAATGTCCACCTTACCTAGTTGTTTCCAGCAGCTGCAGTTTTTCCTATCTTTGTTCTGTGTCTTTTGAATCATGATTCTGACACGAGTAAAACTTCCTTTGTCTTTGGGTATAAAAAATTGGCGTTTTGCTTTAATTTGAGCTGGATCTGAACCTGGTTCCCTGTGGCAGAAAGGTCATATCAGCTACCACTAGGTATAACTAGTAGGAGTTTTTTATTGTTATGCACTCATGGGACATGGACCTCACTACCTGGACAGCAGTTATTGCATTTCTCTAGTTGTTCATCAGAAGGTGGTGGTGAGCTGCTGTTTTGAAACATTGCATTCCATGTGCTGTACGTGACCCACAGTGCCCTTAAGGGAATTCCAGGATTTTGACCTAGAGATAGTGAGGAACTACAGTATATTTCCAAGTTGAGATGGTGAGTGGCCTGGAGGGGAATTTGCAGGTGGTGATGTCCCCATTTATCTGCTGCCATGGGATTATGGCTTGTGCTTAGCTGCACCATAAATTTACCTTCAATTGAACTAAACTTTTGAAATGCAGCAATTTTATAAAATTTTGCATTCAAAACACCTGAGAAACTTGGGAGTTTATTTTCATTCGAGGTTAATCTGTTATTCTGGACTTGCTATTTCTTTATTTTTCTAATTTATTCCTATCTTCTGTAATGCTGGACTTTTATTTCTTCTATTTTTCTAATTTGTTTTTCCCCTAAGAATCCGTACCTAGGTCCTCTTGTACCTAAGATGGCACCATAAGTGACACTTGTAAACTTTTCACTGTACTCATTTGCATCCATTTGAGAATAAAGCTAATTTTAATTTTAATCTGACCTTGGATCAGTGAATTGAAAAGTAACCACGCTGGACATGCCAAAATAACAAAACAACGAATGTGGAGAGAATTGCAACGTCTACATCTTCAAAACAAATTGCAAGTTTTTTTTATTCTTTCATTGGATGTGGGCATCACTGGCAAGGACAGTTGCCAGTTTGTTCCCCATCCCTAATTAACTTTTGAACTGAATGGCCTGATTGACCAATCAATGGACAACTAAAGATCAGCCACATTGCTGTGGATTTGGAATCACCTGGAGGCATGACCAGACAAAAAATGTTAGATTTTCTTCTTCTAAAGGACATAAGTGAGCCACATTGAGTTGGGGCATGTAATGATGCCATTACTGAGACAAGCTTTCAATTCTAGGTCTTTATTAATTGAATTCAAATTCTACCAGCTTCTGTAATAGGACTTGAACTCGTGTCCCCAGAATCTATGGATTACCCATCCTGTGATGTTACCACTACACTGCACCTCCCACTAAAGTTGTAACTGACCACACCAATCCAGAAAGCATGTGCACTAAAGTGCCATTTGTGATTACTTTCTCTTTCAGACCAAAACTCCCTTTTCATCAGAATCAGTTAACAGTACTGGTTTCTTGAAAAACTATGCAAGAAGAAATCAAGGCAGTGGTTTTTCTAAAACTTTGAAAGGAAATGCAACTGGACTCAACATGCTGGGGTCTGGCAAGAAACCAAGGTCTGTTAAATTTATAAACTCATTTAAATTCAAGCATTTCAGATGAGCAATATTTTCTGTAGGCTCTCTAATCAGTGTTTTTTGTTTGCATTCAAAACCTGTTTGTGCTGTTGCATTGATTCAGGATGTTAAGGTATATGACAAGCTAAATTAATGATTTTTGTGGTCTTTCTAACAAAGATTGCATTCTGGCCTTTCTAACAAAGATTTTGTACAACTTAGAAGCCGATTTCATGCAGCACAATGTGCCTTTGCCAGGTTTTTGATTGAGCAAACTAATGATTCAAGTCACTGACTATTTTCGTATACCTCTGTATTGTTTCCCTTTTTAAGTATTTTTCCAATGCATTTTTGAAAATTACTATTTTATCTTCTTTCAGGCAGTGCATTTCAGATCATGGTAACTCACCATAAAGGAAAGTTTCCTAATGGTGTCTCTGACCTTATGTTAATCAACCTAAATCTCTGTAACAATAGCAACATACTGCAAATTCTGAAATGAAAAAGAATTCTGGAAATGCTCAGCAGGTTGGCAGTGTCTAAGAGAAAGTAACAGTCTGTTGAAACTCTTGTCCTCTCCACAAATGAGCCTGCTTTTTCTATATTTATTTTTCATTGTCATTTGTTTACTGACTATTCTGCTATTGGGAGGCATTTTTAATACACTTCTGCAGCAAGTGTGTATTTCTAAACGTAGCGGTTTACTTGAGTGCTACCAAGAGGGCTGTGGCTTTTATTTGTACTCAAGCATGTGCATGTTTAATGCAACTTGTTGAGCATGCATAATATAATGTCCCATGGGAATTTAGTACGTAGAATTTTCAAAATAATCCAATTGTGACTGCATCAAATTATAGAGAAGGAACTTGTAGGGAGCATAAACTTTTTCAGTTAGCTTTTACAGGTATACAAAGAGAAAAAGATTTATCTTCAACAATGTATGTTCCTTAATCAGAAGCAAGAGAATTTATAATGGGGAACAAAAAATGGCTGACAAGCTAAATACATACTTTGGTTCTGTATTAACTTAGGAAGATGCAACACATCAGAAATATTGGGGAATGCAGATTATAGTAAGAGGGAAGTTACACAAGGAAATCAATAGTCTGGAAGTAATGATGGGGAAATTTATGGGATTGAAGGCCAATGAATCCCCAGGCCCTGATAATCTACATCCCAGAATAATTGAGGAAATGACCCTAGAAATACTGGATGCACTGATGATCATCTTCGAAGATTCCTCAGACTCAAGAGCAGTTCTTACAGATTGAAGATTAGCTAATGTAACCCCTCTGTTCAAGAAGAGAGGCAGAGGGAAAACTGGGAATTATAGACCAGTCATCCTGATGTCAGCAGTGGGGAAGATGCTATTGACCATTATAAAATAATTAATAACTGAATAATTGGAAAACAGCTGCAGGATTGGATAGAGTCAGCATTGATTTACCAAAGGGAAAGCATGCTTGATGAATCTGCAGGAGCTCTTTGAGGATGTAACAAGTAGAATTGATGAGAGAATGTGGTTCATTTGGGTGTTTGGACAAAGCCCCACGTAAGAGATTAGCATGGAAAATTAAAGTGCATGGAATTTGGTGTACTGTACTGACATGAATAGAGAACTGGCTGGCAGACGTGAAACCAAGAGTAAGAATAAATGGTCCTTTTCCTAAATGGCAGACAGTGACGAGTGGAGTACTACAGGGATCAGTGCTATGAGCTCAGCTATTCAGAATTTATATTAATGGTTTGTATGAGAGAACTAAATGTAATATCCCCAAATTTGCAGTTGATTCAAAGCAAAGTGGGAGAGTGAGCTGTGAGGAGGTTGCAGTGATGCTTCAGTGTGAATTGGATGAGTTGAGTAGGCAAATGTACATATGAGGAGAAAGTGAGGTCTGCAGATGCTGGAGATCAGAGCTGAAAATGTATTGCTAGAAAAGCGCAGCAGGTCAGGCAGCATCCAGGGAACAGGAGAATCGACGTTTCGGGCATAAGCCCTTCTTCAGGAATGAGGAAAGTTTGTCCAGCAGGCTAAGATAAAAGGTAGGGAGGAGGGACTTGGGGGAGGGGCGTCAGAAATGCGATAGGTGGAAAGAGGTCAAGGTGAGGGTGATAGGTCAGACTGGGGTGGGGGCGGAGAGGTCAGGAGAAGATTGCAGGTTAGGAAGGCGGTGCTGAGTTCGATGGATTTGACTGAGACAAGGTGGGGGGAGGGGAAATGAGGAAACTGGTGAAATCCGAGTTCATCCCTTGTGGTTGGAGGGTTCCTAGGCGGAAGATGAGGCGCTCTTCTTCCAACCGTCGTGTTGTTGTGGTCTGGCGATGGAGGAGTCCAAAGACCTGCATATCCTTGGTGGAGTGGGAGGGGGAGTTGAAGTGTTGAGCCACAGGGTGGTTGGGTTCGTTGGTCCGGGTGTCCCAGAGGTGTTCTCTGAAACACTCCGCAAGTAGGCGGCCTGTCTCCCCAATATAGAGGAAGCCACATCGGGTGCAGAGGATGCAATAGATGATGTGTGTGGAGGTGCAGGTGAATCTGTGGCGGATATGGAAGTTTCCTTTGGGGCCTTGGAGGGAGGTGAGGGGGGAGGTGTGGGCGCAAGTCTTGCACCTCCTGCGGTTGCAGGGGAAGGTGCCGGGAGTGGAGGTTGGGTTGGTGGGGGGTGTGGATCTGACGAGGGAGTCACGGAGGGAGTGGTCTTTACGGAATGCTGATAGGGGAGGGTAGGGAAATATATCCTTGGTGGTGGGGTCCCTTTGGAGGTGGCAGAAATGACGGGAGATGATGCGCTGTACATGGAGATTGGTGGGGTGGTAGGTGAGGACCAGTGGGGTTCTGTCCTGGTGGCAGTTGGAGGGGCGGGGCTCATGGGCGGAGGAGCGGGAAGTCGAAGAGATGCGGTGGAGGGCATCGTCGACCATGTCGGGGGGGAAATTGCGGTCCTTGAAGAAGGAGGCCATTTGGGTTGTACGTTTTTGGAACTGGTCTTCCTGGGAGCAGATGCGGCGGAGACGAAGGAATTGGGAGAATGGGATGGCATTTTTACAGGGGGCAGGGTGGGAGGAGGTGTAGTCCAGGTAGCTGTGGGAGTCGGTCGGTTTGTAGTAGATGTCCGTGTTGATTCGGTCGCCTGAGATAGAAATAGAAAGGTTGAGGAAGGGGAGGGAGGAATCTGAGACTGTCCAGGTGAATTTGAGGTCGGGGTGGAAGGTGTTGGTGAAGTGGATGAACTGTTCAACCTCCTCGTGGGAGCACGAGGCGGCGCCGATACAGTCATCGATGTAGCAGAGGAAAAGGTGGGGGTTGGGGCCAGTGTAGTTGCGGAAGATGGACTGTTCCACATATCCTACGAAGAGGCAGGCATAGCTGGGGCCCATGCGGGTGCCCATGGCTGCTCCTTTCGTTTGGAGGAAGTGGGAGGATTGGAAAGAGAAGTTGTTCAGGGTGAGGACCAGTTCAGTCAGTTGAAGGAGGGTGTCAGTGGAAGGGTACTGGTTGGTACGGCGGGAAAGGAAGAAGCGGAGCGGTACATATGATGTGGACAAATCTGAATGGTTATAAATTGAGAGAGGGGAATGTGCAGTGAGTCCAGGGTGTCCTTGTTCACCATTTGCTAAAGGTAAGTAAGTAAGGAAGCAATTGGTATGTTAGCTTCATAATGAGAAGATTCAAGTACAGGAACAGAGATGTCTTGCTGCAATTATACAGGGCCTTGGTGAGACCACACCTGGAATATTATGTATAGTTTTGTTCTCTTTATCTGAGGAAAAATGCTCTTGCTGTAAAAAGGATGTAGCAAAGGTTTGATTAGACTGATTGCTGGGATGGCGGGACTGACATGTATAAGAAAGATTGAATTGGTAAGAATTGTATTCACTGGAGTTCAGAAGAATTGGGAGGTGGGGGGAATATCTCCTAGAAACCTATAAAGTTCTGACAGGACGAGTTAGGGTAAATGCAGGAAGGGTGTTCCTGATGGCGTGGGAGTCCAGAACCAGGGGTTACAGTATAAGGACTCAGGGTATACCATTTAGGACCAAAATGGGAAATTTCTTCACACAGTGATGTCTATGGTGATTGGCTACCATAGAAAGCAGTCAAGGCCAAAATATTGTATGATTTCAAGAAGAAGTTGGATGCAGTACTTGGAGCTAAAGGGATGAAAGGATATGGAAGAAAAGCAGGAACAGGCTATTGAGCTGGCTGATCAGCCTTGGTCATAATCAATGGCAGAACAAGCTCAAAGGAGTGAATGGCCAATCCTGTTTTCTATTTTTGTATGATTAAATGGCCTTTCTCATAAAGCATTATTTATGCTCTGTGGACACAACATGCATCTTTATACTGATCGTGTATTTTAAGAATTCAGGTGCAGATACTGTGCTTAATGACTAAAAGTTTAACAAAGTTGTGGTGAGGTCCACTTCACTGGATGCATGGAAACAATTGAAGGAACATACACCAAATGTCAAATTCCTAACGTTGTTCAAAATGCAGGATTAAGATAAAACAAACATAGCTAGAAAAATATGGGCCTCCACTGCTTTGTTTTTACTAGAAAGTTTTAAATGTATACCTGCATGGGATATATTGACTGACTTAAAACATTGAGATTTGTAAAACAGCATGCAGTTCTACTGCTTTGACCTAGAGGCTGCAAACAGTGTTGGCTTTGATCAACTTAACTTGTAAAATAGAGTCAAGAGTGTGGTGTTGGAAAAGCACAGCAGGTCAGGCAGCATCCAAGGAGCAGGAGAATCGATGTTTTGGGCAAAAACCCTTCATCAGGAAAGACTAGGTTTCCTGTCTGCCAGCCAGTTCTCGATCCATGTCAGTACACTTCACCAAATTAATTTTACATGCTAATCTCTTATGCAGGGCTTTTGCCCGAAATGTCGATTCTCCTGCTCCTCAGATGCTGCCTGACCTGCTGTGCTTTTCCATCACCACACTCTCGACTCTAATCTCCAGCATCTGCAGTCCTGGATTTCTCCCACTTAATTGTAAAATAGGTCGTGCAAGTTTATCACCTTCTTATTTAGCACGGTCAGTCTTGTGATCATCTGCTTGAAAGTTTGCATGATATTTCAAACTCTGTCCCTTCTCATCTCCAAATTGCTGATGTCTCTACTTGTCAGTAGATAATTAGAATGGCATTTTTCTATATTTAAATGCCAACACTTTTCTATTTACAGTGAAACTGTGACCTCCCAACTTGTATCAAACAAGGAGATTGAAAAAAATCGGAACAAATACTTCGTAATTAGTGGTCCTTCACCTCCAGGAATTGTGGTCCGTGGAAGGCGGTTTCATCATGCCAATGCCCAATCAGTTGTAAAAACAGCAGCACAAAGGTAGTTCTGCTCTTTTTTCGTGTTCAATTGCTAATTCATTGGACCGTTTTGGAGTTTTAACTATCTGATTCAAAATCCTAAAAAATATTAGCCCGAGTTTTCCAATGGCCGGGCAATTCTTTCTGCAGCGTAAATGAGAGTTGTGCATCAAGACCCTGCAGACTCCCAGACATAGAAGACTCCCTGGGAATTGAAGATTCCAATGAGCAATTCGATTGTGCTCATTGAATTTCCAGTTAAATTGGAGAACTTGGAGTGTTCTGCAATTAATTAAACAGTTACTCAGGACAGATTAGATTATTAAAAACCCAGTCTAACACCTGGATAATTAATAAACTGACAAGTCAAATTAAGAACATGAGAACAAAGGAGCAGAAACAGGCTATTCAGCCCATTAAGCCTATCCCAAGATTCAAAATGATCATGGCTTCTTACACACCCCTTACAACCTCTGGATCCTGAACTACATTCCCCATTTCCCTCAGGGCTGAACAACTACAATGCTCCCTACTCCCTCATACCAACCACTATTTTCCACCTGGGACTGAAGATCACCACACTGCATCCCATTCCCTAATAACCTAATATTCTCTGTATACCCGGACATGCCTGAAACACTCCATCATCTACTTGTCCGACTTCTGCTCTTTGGCACTGGCACCCTAATCTCTATCTTGCCTTACATGCTTACCATTTCACAGAAGTAGCCTGTGATACTAGTCGTTTAACACTGAGAATATGGCAGCTACTTTCCCCACATATCCTGCACTGCAATGCACAAGTAAGAATTAAAATTGCTTTGGCTTTCTGAAGGAACTCTAATTGGAATCTTCTGTCAGAATTGTGGTGACCTTTCTTTACACACACAAAAGGAATGGAGTGGCAATTCCCCCTTGTAAAATTATCCTTTGTTATATGACAAGAACAAATTTCTTCCTATTGTTGGTATTCCAAGACTAAAGAATGGTCTTGTTTCAGAGACACTCACATTGAGGCACCCGCACCAATTAACCCCACTCCACCAAGGACATGCAGGTCCTCTGCCTCCTCCATCGCCAACCCTAACCACCCGACGCCTGGAGGAAGAATGCCTCATCCTCTGCCTTGGAATACTGCAACCACATGGGATCAATGTGGATTTCACCAGATTCCCCATTTCCCCTTTCTCCACCTTACCCCAGTCCCAATCTTCCAACTCGGCACCACCCTCTTGACCTGTCCATCATCCTTCCCATCTATCCATGCCACCCTCCTCTCCGACGTATCACTTTCTCCCCCACCTTCATCTACCTATCACACTCTCAGCTACCTTCCCCCCTCTTTCACCCCACCCCCCAAACCTAGCCCAAACTCCTCCCATTTATCTCTCAACACCCCAATCCACTAGCCTCATTCCTGATGAAGGGCTTATGCCCGAAACGTTGATTCTCCTGTTCCTCAGATGCTGCCTTATCTGCTGTGCCTTTCCAGCACGACACTCTTGACTCTGAATTCAAGCATCTGCAGTCCTCACTTTCTTCTAAAGAATGGTATTTGTCTTGATTGCTGTATTTGAAATATTGAGTTCTGCATATTTAGCTATATGGCTTAGGCTCGTCAGGAATGTTGTGTCACACTAAGTGTAATTACTAAGTGTAATGACCTTCAAGCAGTTGCTATAAATGTCATCAACCTAAAATTAGATAAATGTGCTATTTTCATTGCTGGTGTTTATCACTCACACTTTGTATCCCAAATTGTAAAACAAGTTTGATTGTTTATTAATTTCAAACTATTGGTAATGATCAGAACTTCAATGTCAATTGATTATTAACTGATTCTAAAGTGAAGCAGAGTGAGAGGTGTCTCTTAAAGTAGAGTTCTGAATCTGAAAGCTGAACAGTGAAGAATGCACAACAAAAAATGTAGCACTGCGATTCAGAACCTACTTGCTCACTTTTTTAATGCACATTAAGATGAAAAATAGCAGTGCATTTTCCATCTTTTGATACCATTAAGTACTTTAGGCTCATATGTCATGGAGGGTACAGGTCTGAAGAAAGTGGGAGGATTCGAAGGAGAAGTTGTTGAGAGTGAGGACCACTTCCACCAATCAAATGAATGTGTTGGTGGAGACCCAGCTACCTTCACCCCATACCCCCACCCTCCTTTTTTTTTTTGTCTCAGCACTCTCCCCAACGCATTCCTAATGAAGGGCTTATGCCCTAAACGTTGACTCTCCTGTTTCTTGGATGTTGCCTGACCTGCTGTGCTTTTCCAGGGTTACGCTTTTCGACTCAGATGTACCATGTATGCGTGCATGGTAGAGCTCCTTCCATTCTCTTGACATCAGACATTAATGCCAACCTGCTTGTACAAACCTGCACTATTCCACTTAATAAAGTTGGACCAATCAAATTTATAAAGGTAGTCTGGAGGACAAGTTCATAAGCATGTATTCAGGACAGTTTCTTGAAATATGTAATGAGACTGGATTATTTAACTACCTTTTAGTGAAGGGTCCTTAAGGCAAGATCTTGAATTTTGATATACAGTTGGAGGGTGAAAAATATGCATCTAACACTAGAGTTTTAAATTGAAGCAATTACAAAAATGTAATTTTGGCTAGCGTGGCTGGGAAAATAAGGTAAAAGATAGAATGGTAAAGAAGTGTTGTCTGACACTTGAAGAGAATTCGTCATTATTAGCAAAATCTTTTCTTATGGAATTAATCTGTGAGAAAACTTTGCCGTCCACAGCTAATTCAGTAAGTTTACAATGGTGTTAAATTTCAAGAAAAGGTTTACAGTACTGCAGAGGTGGAAGGATGCTTTTCAGAGTGGAGGGTTGTGACTGGTGGTGCTCCAGAGGGATAAGTGCTGGGACCTCTGCTGCTCGTGATCTACATAGATGACTTGGAGAAAAATCTAGTTGGTCTAATTAGTAAATTTGCTGACTATACAAAGATTGATGATGCGGTTATTGAGGAGGAGAAGATTGGAAAATTTTCAGAGATCAGTAATGGATGAATAAAACAAATATAAGGGAGAATATTAGAGGAAACTGGCAAAGAATATAAAAACAGACAGCAAAAGCTTGTGGTAGTCTATAAAAAGAAAGCTAAAGTAAGCAATGGTCTGTTTGGATGACAGTAAGGGATTCATAATGGAGAAGTAAGGAAATGATATCAGTGTGTTAATTAGAACAAAAGACAATACAGCACAGGAACAGGTCCTTCGGCCCTCCAAGCCTGCGCTCACACATTTTGCCTTTCCGTACTAAAACTGTCTTCACTTACAGAATCTGTATCCCTCTATTCCCTTCCTATTTATGTATTCATCCATGTGTTTCTTGAATGCTGTTGTTGTGTCTACTTCCATCACCACCTGTGGCAGTGTGTTCCAGGCACTTACCACCCTTTGTGTGAAAAACATGCCTCACATATCTTTTAAATTCCTCCCTTCCATCCTGCACCTTGAACATGTGATCTCTAATAATTGACTCCTCCATCCTGGGGAAAAAGCCTCCTACTTTCCATTCTATTCATGCCCTTCACAATCTTATGAACTTCTATCAGGTCACTCCTCAACCTCCTGCGTTCCAGTGAAACCAAACCAAGTCTATTCAACCTTTCTTCATAGCTAAAATCCTCCATACCAGGCAGCAACCTTGTAAACCTTTTGTGTACTCTCTCCAAAGATTCCACATTCTTCTGGTTGTGTGGTGACTAGAACTGTATGCAGTATTCTATGTGTGGCCTAACTAAAGTTCTCTAAAGCTGCAGGAAATCTTGTCTGTCCTTATTCACAATACTCCTTGCAGCCTTATCCACCTGCAGATCTGTAGACCTGCGCACCCAGATCCCTCTGTATATCAATACTCCTGAGAATTCTGCCATTCACTGTATAATTTCCATCTGTACTTGACCTTCCTAAATGCATCACTTCATGTTTGTCTAGATCAAACTCCATCTGCCATTTTTCTGCCCAATCTTCCAATTGATTATATCATGCTATATCCTCTGACAATCTCCTCAATAACTGTAATACCATCAATCTTTGTATTGTCAGCAAACGTACTAATTAGACCAGCTACATTTTCCTCCAAATATCATTTATGTAGATCACGAGCAGCAGAGGCCCCAGCACTTATCCCTGTGGAGCACCACTAGTCACGACCCTCCATTTCAAAAAGTATCCTTCCACTGTTACCCTCTGTCTCCTATGATTAAGCCAGTTCTGTGTCTGTCTTGCCAACTTACCCCGAAACTAAGTGACTTCATATTTTGTACCAGTCTGCCATGAGGGACTTTGTCAAAGGCTTTACTGAAGTCCATGTAGACAACATCAACCACTTTCCCTCATCAATCATCTTCATGCCCTCCTCAAAAAACTTGATCAGGTTACTGAAGCATAACCTCCCCACACAAAACCAGGCTGTCTATCACTAATAAGTCCATTTACTTCTAAATGCATATTGATCTTGTCCCTGAGAATCTTTTCTAATAATTTTCCTATCACTGACGTGAGGCTCACAGATCTGTCATTTTCCAGGACTATCCTTGTTACCCTTAAATAATGGGGCAACATTTTCTATCCTGTAGTCCTCAGGAATCTCACCTGTGGCCAAAGAGGATTCAAAGATGCCTGTCAATGCTACAACAATTTGTTCTTTTCCCTTCCTCAATATCCTGGGATAGATCCCATCAGGACCCGGAGACTTATCTATCTTAATACTTTTTAAGACTAACAACACTGCTTCCTTTTTAGTAGCAACTTGGATTTGAAACTTGACACTCCCTTCCCTGAGATCATCCTTCACCAATTCCTTCTCTTTGGTGAATACTGACAGAGTATTTGTTTAGGACTTCACCTCCCTCTTCTGACTACGCCCATTGATTCACTCCCTCATCCTTGATTGGGCCAACCCTTTCCCTGGCTACCCTCTTGCTTGTTATGTCTGTATAAATAGCCTTTGGATTCTCCTTAATCCTGTTTGCTAATGACTTTTCATGACCCCTTTTAGCCCTTCTAAATCTTTGCTTAAGTTTCCTACTTACCTTATATACTTCAAGGGCTTCGTCAGTTCCCATCCTCCCAGACCTTGTGTATGCTTCCTTTTTTTTAACCAAAGTCATAACATCCCTGGTCATCCAAGGTTCATGTAATTGTTATGTATAATTTGGTGACACTGTCAATGGCACTTTGTTATTTTGCTTAATGAATAACTGGTTTAGCACTAGTTTGATTTGTCGTGCATTTGTGGATAGGACATGTTTGGGCAATTTTTCCAAATAGGTATTTTCAATTGTTGTAACAATACGCAACAGCTTAGTTCGGGATTCATTTCATTTTGGAGCATGGATTCTGTCATGCTACCATACTGCCATACTGTTGTCAGCAGTTTGTTGATATCATGTGGTGAATAGCATTGGTAGAAGACTGGCATCTGTGATCCTGGGGTTCTTGGGAGGAGGCTGGGTCAGATCATCCAATTAGCACTTATGGCTGCAAATATTTCAGCCCTGTCTTTTATATTGTTGTGCTAGACTCCCCTATCATTGTAGATAGACATATATTAGTGGAGTTTGCTCCTATTGATTGTTGTTTAATCACTCACTACCGTTCACAGCTGGAAGTAGCAGAAATCAGAGCTTTATCTGATCCACTGGTTGTGGGATCGTTTAGCTGTGCTTATTGCATGTTGTTCTACTGTATGGTATCCAAATGGTCCTGAGTTGTAGCTTTACCAGGTTGACACTTTCATTCCTGGTGCTGCTCTTGTTGTGCTGTCCTGTATACTTTATTGCACTGCATTGATCCCTTGACCAAAAAAAAACAAAACAAAAAAACTGCAGATGCTGGAATCCAAGGGAGACAAGTAGGAGGTTGGAAGAACAAGGCAAGTCAGGCAGCATCAGGAGATGGAGAAATTAACATTTTGGGTGTAACCCTTCTTCAGGACTTGAATGCAATGGTATAGTGAGGGATATGCCAGGTTGTGAGCTTACAGGTAGTCGTTAAATATAATTCCACTGTTGCAAGCTCTGTTCTGAAACTATCCCATTTGATATAGTTTTAGTACCATCCTACCCAATGAAAGATACATTCAGTGTGAAGAAGGGGCTTCTCTTTCACAAAAAGTGTGCTGTGGCCACTACACCTATCTTGTCATGGACAGATGCATCTGCAACATTTAGACCTGAGGTTGTGCAGTCAAAATAGATTTGTTCCCTCAGCACCTGCTGCGTGCCCTGCTGCCTAAGTGAAATTTGACTCAATATCCTCAGGATGTTGCCTGGGCCTCTGGATTACTATCCTAGTGACATTATCACTGCATAACCAGCTCCCCATTTTTTTGTATTTAAATCTTCACAGTAGGATTTCAACCAGCAATCTTTTGATATGGTACAGCTACCATTTGAGAACAATTCTTGGTACTTATTGTTTTAATGGTGCTAATTCACATTTTGGAGATTTGTGACAAATATTAATTGTCACTCAGCTGCTGATTGCTTCATCAGTTCACCTTCCTTACAGGTTTGCTGCTTTATTTATAGCCCTGATCACAGGAAGAAGTGTTATCTGAGATCTTAACATTTTGTTTCAAGAAAATAAAGCTATTGGGTGCTTAATGATTTTCTTCTTCCGGTTTTCGATCATGTAAGAATGTTGGAAATATGTACTTGGATTTTTATCACTTACTGCATTTGCATCCTTTAATCATGGGCACATAATGGAGTTTTATTGAGTGAAATAAACAAAGTTTCAGAGCCTTTGTATGATTTGTTCAGACTGTTAAGCTAAATTGCTATTCATTTTGTAGTTTTTGATGGCATCAAATGGGCATCTAATTTCTGATAGCAGTTTTTGAAGCAACCTTGTTTAAGCCAGGCACTATATTGTGTCAGGTTCCAATCATAACAAAAGTCAAAGATAACAATGGACATTACCCAATGAAACTCTTTTCGTTATGGAATTTTCGTTCATTTAGTACTTGTGGTCCTACTTTCAACTATACCTTTTATCTATATGATTTAATTTTTTTTACGCCTACGTGACTATCCTCTTCTCCTCCAGTTAACCACTTATCTCTAAAAATGGTTTTGCTGATTCCATTGTGGTTATTTTGCCAGCCACTTTAAATCTGTACATTCCTGACTGCCAAAAAAAATTTCTGTTTATTTACTCCACTTAAATCCTTCATGATTTTAGATATCTCTATCAGGTTTCCTCTTAATCACTTCTGCTTTTGAAAAGCCCCACTGTTTCAATCTATCTACATAGGCAAGTTGCAGGTGTACAGCTGTAAATCTCTCACCTTTTCTTCAAAGTCTTTAAAATCTTCCGAAGTTATGCCATCTGAAGTTGAACATATTTTTCCAACTGTAGCCAAACTGAAGTTTTTTTTACGACGTCAGCATAACTTTCTACACTTGTGCCTCTATTTTGGAAGCCTAAGATGTTAATGTTTTATTAACTGATTTGTAACCAATGTTTCTGTTTAAAGCTAATACCTTTTGTGGTTAAAATAAACATTAATTTCCAATAACAAAACTGTCTCCTTTGACCTCCGTTAAAGCAAGTCCTTTGGATGTGATATGTTGGCAAAACTCCATCAAACAATAGTAATATCTTTTGAAAAAAAGTATAAACTCATCAAGATTCCTTTTATGCATTCACCTATTTAAAATCTAGTAGTTGGCAGTGATTGGGGTTGAATGTGGATGTAAGCATGAGAAAGGAGTCGCATAGGAAGCAGTCACAAGTTCCAAAAGTCTTTTGAGTCATGAGTTATATATTTTTTTAAATTTCCACTAGCTTAAGCCTACCAGCATTTCATTGAGCATAATCCTAATTTTTAAGTGCTGTTATTAGCTTTTGAGAGAATTAATATAATATCTATAGCCTAATTAAAATTACCAGCAGAGGGACTGTTTATGTTTTGGGGAGCTCGGGACTTGCTAGAAACACAGAAAAACTGTCTAACATAAATCAGTTACATGCAATAAGTTAAATTAATTTTTGACTATCTGATCCCTGGTAAGTTCACCTAATGTATCAAGTTTCAATCAGTGATCATTTGTAGCATTTTTTATGGAATATCGATCAAATTCAAATGCTGAAATTTGAAGAAATTAAATAATCTTCAATGTGGGGGGATTTGCTTTTGTGATGTCCATGCATTCATCAAATTTTTGAGATTTAAGCAAATGACCAAATGTGTACGCTTGAAAGATTTCATCATAATTCATGTAATTATGTAGTAAAAAGTAGTGGTAAGCAATATAAATCCTAATGTATCAATCAGTTAGGGACTGTAACTGATGTTTCTCTTTAATATTATTCATATTGGTTATTTTCAGCTGTTAACTAATCTGTTCACTTTGTATTAAATTATTTTGATCAGAATATGCTGAATAATTTGGTGTCATATGAATGAAACTCTTTTTTTGGAAAATGAATTGTTTTCAATTTTTTAGTTACTCATACTATAACTACTACTGATTGCTTGCTCATGAATATTTTACAGTAAATTTGGGAGGTGGGGAAAAGATTTTTGTGGTGACTTGGTGAGAGGGAAGTACACATTTGAACAGCATTTCCAAATAAATCACGCCAGTACTTCAGTCACCACATGCACAGAGTCAGTCAAGGTTTTGGTTAGCTATCTCAGGCAGAAAAATTGGTTTCAGTACAGGTTGGAAATTGTGTGGTTCTTTACATATTTGAACTTGCCTTATCAATGCATATCTGCACATGATTGGATTATAGTACCAGTTTTCAAACCACTGAAATTCATTCTGCCCTAATTAAATCGTAGCCTCCAGATAAGTCATCACGATGTAATATCTGAGTAGCAGCGCTTTAAAATTGCTCAGCTATCCAGTATTTTCAATTTGTGATTAACACTTTATGGCATTTAAATGATGGAGCAACATTTGGTCTAAATCTCTATGATAAAGGTCTTGACTTTGGACGCTGCTCCTTGGATGCTGCCTGAACTGCTGTGCTCTTCCAGCATCACTAATTCAGAATCTGGTTTCCAGCATCTGCAGTCATTGTTTTTACCTCTTTGGACTCCAAATGCCTCAACACCCAAAGTGGGATAGGCAGTGTAAATTGAAAGTGGCAGAAGCATTTTACTGAAAGCTTTTTTGTTTTTAAATTTTATACTGCAATTTAAAGAGATTAAACTGGAAATATGATACATCAAGTAAAATTTAGAATTTACAAAGCATCTCCTGATTAAGCACTTAGTTTAATTAGTGCTATTGTTGGACATTTTAAAGTTTATTTTTAAAATAATCAGGCTTTTAAGGAGTCTGTATAACTGGAAATAGTGTTTTATCGTTGACTTCTAAAGAAACTAAAAAATAAAACATGTAATATACTAATATTTTGCTCTGTGTCAACCTGTAACATTAATGTGAGATTATTACTTTTTCTCATTTTCTTAAAAGCAATCTTGGCTTATCTGATGAGGGGTAAGTGTCATTAATGTTTTCACATAACAGCTGGGTTTGGAGTTGCACACTCTTAAATCACTTAATTAGTGTAAATGCATTGTGCGCTTGTCATTTGCTTGGGACTTCATTTAAAATGAGTACAGTCAAGGCATGCAAGTGTGCTGGTTCAGCTCAGCTCATCTCATCTTACCATTTTTCTTCCAAAATGGTATTTTTCCATTCCTCACCACAGGTGTTCTGTGTGATCTTGGCAATCGAGTCATTTTTTTTGACAATTAGTATTGCATAACAAACATTGCAAAAGTAATGCACGTGTACTTTAATTCTGATCATACTGTTCACTGATCCAATCCCTTTAAATTTTGATCTTGCATGCTGTGCTCAATGTGAACATACAATTGAAGTTCCTTCGGTTTAATTTTGTTGTTCTGCTGTTCACTAACAAGTTTTGTGCAAACAAGATTCATATCTGTTCCAAAGCTGTAGATAATTTTCTTGTAGTTTTGTTCTATGATTGAATTGAAGTGTCATAAATTGAAACAATTCTTCATAATCAGTGAAGAGATATAAGCAGTTTCAGATTGGAGTAGTGCAGAATAAGCTTGATTCGGAAGATCCATTGCAATGTTTCAAGAAGTGATCATTAGTCCACCATTAAGCTGTCTGCTGCTGTAGAAAGCTGACTATTAGTCAACATCTCCACACCATACTACTTAGTCTAATATCTACTTCAGATTTATTTCATTTGCAATCTAGAGAAAGTAACTTGTGGTTAATTACACTGTTGTGAAAGAATAGTTGTAAAATCCTGAAAAAGCATTTGGTACCCAGAAGATTGATACAGAATGCCCAATGAGCTGCAAATTTGTTTGTGCACTAAGATTTGTGACAATTCTCAATAGCTTTTTCTAATGTCTTCTCACAGGGTCATACCTCACCGAGGAGGCCCTTAAACCCATCAAGTCTGTGCCAATCTAACTGCACTAAATCTCATTTTCGAGCATTTCACTCATAGCCTTGAATCTTGTGGCATTTCGAGGGCTCATCAAAGTACTTTTTAAAGGCAGTCCCCTACCTTTTCTACCCTCACAACTAGTACATTCCAGATTCCCATTCCCGTTTGGGTGAAAGTAATTTTTTCTTAAATCCCCTCTAAGCTTCCTGCCTTTCATCTCAACATTATGCCCTCTTGTTTTTGACCCTTCAGCTAAAGGGGACAGCTGCTTTAAATCCATCCTGTCCATGCTCCTCAATCTTATACACCTCAATCATGTTTCACCTCAGCCTTTTCTGATTTAAAGAAAATGACCCACACCTATCTTTTCATAGCTAAGAGGCTCCAACCCAGGCAATATCCTGGTGAACCTTTTCTGCGCGCCCTCCAGTGTAATCTCATCCTATAGTGCTGCACACTGTGTGGCCTAACCACAGTTTTATACAGCTCCAACATTGCCCTATAAACAGAAGAGAAGTCACCTTGTACTAGGTAGCAATAACTTCACCATAATTATTTTAATCAATCTGTTTGGACATGTTATGACTACCTCCCAGGACAGGTATGACTTGAACCTGGACCTTCTCACCAAGGAATAAGGATGCTATACTGTGCCACGAAACCCCTTATTGTCACATGTAAATATCTGAACAGATTTCTGAAAAATATGTCTTCAGGTTGTATTTGAATGCAGACCTTTATGACCCAAAGATAGGGTCACTGCCCCTGTGCCAGAAGACCCTTTATCTAGACTTGTATTATGAAAATATAGCATTGATTAACTCAATAAAAATTAAACTGGAATCCATTGTTGAAAAATTACTTCAAGTATTTTATCTTCCTTGTTTTGCACAAGTACAAGCTTTTAAGTGGATAATTGTCAATGCGAATGTGCTTTGCTTAATATAGTTAATACACTCTGCCAGGACTGTTGCTGCTGAATAATAGTTCCCATTCTTTCATGCTTCTTTCAAAAGCAACTCGTGTCATGTGAGGCTTCATGTCAAACCTTAGTTGTGTTGTTTTCTTCAGAACTTAATTGCATGTGCTTAGGCTTACATCTTGTAATGTTATTTAAAATTGTTTTATGCATAATTACTTGCATGTGCAGCAAACACTTAGGAATGTATATAATATATTAGCCTTCATTGTAAGAGAGTTTGAGAAGAAGAGCAAGCAACTCTTATTAAAGCCAGGCATTACATGAAAGTTTGGCCTCATTGCTTGTCATAGACGTAGTGCAGTGACAATTCACCAGACTCATTCCTAAGGGGAAATTGGTTCAATTGTGTCTTTATTCACTGGATTTTAGAAGAGTGTAAAGGGATCTTATTGAAACATATAATTTTCTGACATGGCTAGACAGAATGGATGCAGTCTTGGGATATGGGATAGGTCGTTTTGTACTAATGAGAAAAACCTTCTTCTCTGAAGGTGGTGAACCTGTGGAAATCTGTACCACAGAAAGCTGTGGAGACCAAGTCACGGAATATGTTTAAAGAAAGGAGTATAGACTTTTAAGAGGCTAAAGATGTCAAAGTAAAGAAAAATGCAGGCATATGGTATTAAGATAGAGGATCAGCCGTGATTGTGTTGAATGGTGAAATGAGCTCAATGGAATTGCAAGAAACTTTCAGGTTGACAAAAGTGATGGGTGGGTTTGACAATCTTAAAACAGTACCTGTTTTGTATTAGCAATAACTTTTCAAATTGAATATGAATAAACACTAAGTTGTAACTGGCTTTAATACTGTGGCTGCTGGATGCAGGAGTACATCTTTTTGGTTTGTTGAAAAGAGTGCTTAATTAGATGTTATGTGGCTGTTTAGGTTATGCAGTGGATTGCAAAATCCATTTGGCAGAAAGACCAATTTCTGTTAAAATCATTTATGTACTTTCAGAAAAGAATATCCAGCTGATGTTCAAAGGATTCCAGTGGACAGTATTATTTTAATGGAGTCTGATAGGAAAGGTGAGTCTGTAGTTTAAAGCTGATTCATAACTTTTTTGTGTTAAAATCTCAAGTTTTGCTTTTAATCATCTGTGGAGGTTAGAGATCAGTTATAGAGTCATAGAGATGTACAGCACAGAAACAGATGCTTCGGTCCAACCCGTCCATGCCGACCAGGTAACCCAATCCATTCTAGTCACACCTGCCAGCACCCGGCCCATATCCCGCCAAAGCCTTCCTATTCATATACCCATCCAAATGCCTTCTAATGTTGCACCACTTCCACCACTTCCTCTGGCAGCACATTCCATACATGTACCACGCTCTGTGTGGAAAAGTTGCCCCTCGGGTCTCTTTTAGATCTTTCCCCTCTCGCCATAAACCTATCCCTGCTAGTTCTGGACTCCCGCACCCCAGGGAGAGGACCTTGTCTATTTACTCTATCCGTTCCCCTCATAATTTTGTAAACCTCTATAAGGTCACCCCTCAGCCTCTGACGCTCCAAAGAAAACAGCCCCAACCTGTTCAGCCTCTCCCTATAGCTCAAATCCTCCAACCCTGGCAACATCCTTGTAAATCTTTTCTGAACCCTTTCAAGTTTCACAACATCTTTCCGATAAGAAGGAGACCAGAATTGCACGCAATATTCCAACCGTGCCCTAACCAATGTCCTGTACAGCTGCAACATGACCTCCCAACTCCTGTCCTCAATACTCTGACCAATAAAGGAAAGCATACTAAATGCAGCCTTCATTTGCCTCCACTTTCAAGGAGCTATGAACCTGCAGTCCATAGTCTCTTTGTTCAGCTACACTTCCTGTATGTTTGAGATACCTGATCAGTCATATATTCTTAAAATGCTGTCCATAGAGCTGAAATAAAAACAGAAAAAGCTAGAAATACACATCAGGCAGTACTTGTGGAAAGAAAAATATAGTTAATCCTGGACTGACTGACACGCACCAGGTTTAAGCAAGTATGCTATGGCATTTACAATAGATGTTCACTAATTTACTTTTGTAAGCGCCCTTCAAATTTAATTGTCTCTTTGTATTGATGAAGCATTTTGAGTTCTCGAAACTCTTTACAGAGCTCAATCTTTGCATTTTGTTTGATAGATGTAGGCTCTCCAGAATTAGAAGAACAGATGTATTCTGTACCAAATATTAAAAGACATGTTTCGACAAAGCGACTGAAAGAAGGCTTAACGGCAGCATTGACAGGATCAACAGCTGTTGAAGCTTCTGCTGCGCAAAATCCGACACGTACAGAGGTGGGCATTGGCAATGTTCTTTCCATGTATAGCGAGATTGGTGCTAAAACTATAAATGCAAAAAACAAGTTATGAGACCACACAGTTATGTCTGAGGAGGGAAGGTCCTTTGATACACCTGACATTTTCAGTAAGGTCCATGATATTCTGGGAGAGAAAGTAGTGGAAGTTGGTATTATTAATCCTTTTAACTTGACACATGTTTATCTGTGCTGATTATTCAGATGTCTTTAGCAGTTGTGTCTCAGTGTCAAATAATTATGGTGGCAACATTAATTACATAGAATACTAAATGGAATGCGCTGTGTGAAATGATTTGCAGCCATGAATTGTTTTATTATAAAAACAAGCTTCTTGATTGGTATAGGAAGTGGTTCAAGAAGATGGAAATTGTGTTGCAAGTCTGGTTGAAATATTCAAATTAAGTGAGACCTAACTCCTACATACGTTTGAACATGGAGTACAAATCAGCAATTTAGACCCTCTAGCTTTCTCTGCCATTCAGTAGGACCATGGTTGATTTGATTTGATTTGTGGCCTGAACTCCATGTTAATCCTGACTGACTTATTGGTTAAGGCTCTATCTACCTGTGATTTAAAAATATTCAGTGATCCCATCTCCATCATTCTCTGGGCTGGAGTTTCAAAGATTAAGTGGAACACTCATTATTTTTAAACTGTGTTTCATAGTTATAGTTTCTTCAACACGGCTGAACAGCCTTTCAGTATGCTCCTTGACAAATTACCTCGTATCTTGTATGTCTCAATAAGATTGCCTCACATTCTTCTAAATTCTGTTAAGTAAATGCAGGTGCTAGGTACAATTTGGTTGGTCAGTAGGAGCAATGAATCCAGTTGGTAGCTGGAAGGAGGGGTTGGTCAGAGGGATGGAAGGGAGGAGGCAGGGCAGGAAAGGAAGTTGAGGGATGGGTGTGGATGGTTATTTGAAATTGGAGAACTCAATGTTGAATCTTCTGGGCTGTATGCTGCCCAGGCAGAAAGTGTTGTTCCTCAAATTTACAGTCTGATTCACTGTGACTATGGAGGAAACTGAGGATGGACATTTCAGAGAGAGAATGGGAAAGGGAATTGAAATGGGCGGTGACTGGGAGGTCAGGCTTGCCCTATCAGGCCTGGCTGAGATGCTCAGTGAAACATGCTTTATGTTTGTTCTTACCGATGTAGAGAAGACCACACTGGGAGTACCAGATACAGTAAACTAGGTTGAGTGGCAGGTAAACCTTTCTCTCATCTGGAAGAACTGTTTGGGGCCTTGAATGGAGGTGAGGGAGGTGGTGTGCTACCAGGTTTTACATCTTTTACGGCTGTAGGGGAATTTTCAGGGGGGTTGATGGGGAGGGTGGCGTGAACCAAGTAGTGGCAAAGGGGATGGTCCTTGTGGAAGGCAGAGAGGGGTGGAGAAAGGAATATATTCTTGGTGATGGGGTCTAGTTGCAGTTGGCGGAAAGATTTGAGGATGTTGCTTTGGATGTGTGGCCTGGTGGGTGGTAGGTGAGAACAAGGAGAGGACCCTGTCTTTATTGCGTTTCGAGGGAGATGGGGTTTACAGCAGTGGACCGGGGAATGGAGGTGGTCTGGACGATGGTGGTTGGGGGTGGGGGAGCATGTTGTTTAAAATAGATGGACATCTGGGATGCTTGGGAGTGGAACGTCTGCTTGTCAGAGCAGATAAGACGGAGGAATTGGGAAAACAGGAAGATGTTGCGGGATATGGGGCGGGTGGAGGTGTAATCATGGGAGTCTGTGGGTTTGTAATAAATGTCAGTCCATAAATTATCACCTGAGAGGTCAATGAAGAAGAGGCAGGTGTCTGAGATAGACCAAGTGAATTTAAGAGTGGGGTGGAAATTGTTGGCAAAGTCGATGAACTGCTCCAGTTCAGCCTGGGCACAAGATGCAGCACTGATACAGTCATCAACGTAATGGCAGAAGAGTTCAGGAACAGTACCTGTGTATGTGCCGAAGAGGGACTGTTTGACATAGCCAACAAAAAATGATGACGGTCTTTTGCCTGAAACATTGATTTTCCTGCTCCTTGGATGCTGCCTCGTGCTGCCTGCTGTGCCTTTCCAGCACTGCTCTAATCTTGACTCTCCCAGCATCTGCAGTACCCACTTCCACAGAAACAACAAAAAGCAGGTGTACTAGGGTCAGTGCAAGTGCCCATGGCCACCCTTTGGATTTGGAAGAAAGGGGAAGAGTTGAAGGAAGAATTATTGAGGATGAGGATTAATTCTGCAGGGTGTCCGAAGGTATTGGTGGAGGGGGACTGGATGGGTCTGTTGGTGAGGAAGAAACTGAAGCCCTACAGGCTGTCATTGTGGGAAATGGGCATGTATAAGGACTGCACATCCATAGTGAAGATGAAATGCTAGGAGCCAGGGAATTGGCTGTTTCCAAAGAGGTGGAGGATGTGGTTGGTGTCCTGGATGTAGTTTGGGAATGGAGTCAGCGTAGGAAAATATGAGATCGGTTGGGCAGGAACATGCGGAGACTATGGGTTGGCCGGAGCTTGTGGATCTTGGGCAGCAGGTAGAACTCGGCAGTGCGGGCTGGGGGACTGAGGTTGGAGGTGGTGGAGGGAAGATCACCGGAGGCAATGAGATCGTGGCCAGTGTGGGTGATAGTGGCCTGATGGGCTATGGTCGGATTGTGGTCAAGGGGGCAGTAAGACATGGAATCAAAGAGCTGGCATTTTGCCTCTATGGCAAAGAGATCCATCCTCCAGACTACCGCGCTGCCTTTGTCAGCAGGTTTGATGGTGAAATGGGGTTGGTGTGGGAGGAATGGAGCGCTGCACATTCGGAGGGGGTGAGGTTGGATTAGGTGAGGGGGAGATGGAGAAATAAAGACAGCTGACGTTGCGTTGGCAGTAAAGAGTTACAAGGTAGGTAAGAGTCCAAGAGGACGTATCCAAGTGGAAGAAGGTTGGAGTCGGGAGAAGGGGTCCTCCGAGGGTGGTTGAGTGTCTTTGTCAAAGAAGAAGGCATGGAAACAGAGGTGGCGAAAGAAGAGCTCTGCACCGTGAAGAGCATGGAACTTGCTAAGGTGGGGGTGGAGGGGCATGAACATGAGCCCTTTCCTGAGGACAGACTGTTCCTGCCTCAGAGTTTGAGGTTGGGAAAGATAGTGAATATGTGGGCAAGGCTTGGGTGGGTTTTGGGTGAGTCTTGAGGAGGCTAAAAATGGGAAGATGGCAAGGGCATTGTGGTGGAGGTTGGATGTGCTTTGATGGATGGTGTAGTTGTGTGAGGGAAAAGAGTGTGAGATGGGGGATGAGGGATTGGTTATGGGGAGGGGTGTAAGGGGGAAGAAGTAGAGAGGAGGGAGGAGAGATGGAGGGGTAGGATGCATTGTGGGGTGGACAGGTGAGCAGGGAGAGCTGGTGTGCTGGATAGCTGCAGATGGGCAGCTATTCACTAGACATAAGAAATTCGGGCATAAGCCCTTCATCAGGAAACGTCGATTCTCCTGCTCCTTGGATGCTGCGTGGGCTGCTGTGCTTTTCCAGCACCACACTCGACTTTGATCTCCAGCATCTGCAGTCCTCACTTTCTCCTATCAGTACAGGAATAGGCCATTTGAGCCTGCTTCATCATTCATTGTGATCACAATTGATCAAACACTTCAATGACTGTTACCCACCCCATCTGCATTACCCTGTGCACCATTGGTAGTCGGAAATCTATCAATCTCTGCCTTAACTGTAATTAAAGACTAAGCTTCCGTAGCACTCTGTGGTGGGGAATTCTAAAGGTTTTCAACCGTCTGAATAAAAAATTCTCCTCATTTCAGACCTAAATGCCATCCCATTATTTTTAAATTGTGCCCCTTGGTTCAAGACTCCCCAGCAAACAAAAACATGTTACCTGCATCTATCCTGCTTATCCCTTTTAAGTATTTTCTAAATTTCCATGCATCGCAGTAACAAATCTCCCCATGAGGTTATCAGTCCTAGTAAGGTGTAACCCATTCAGCTTGTACAGGTCCCACCTGCCACAGAACTAGTTACAAGTTTTCAAATCTGATGCACACCTTCCTATACCTGTTCTCCAGCCATGTATCAAATCCATGAATGCTTATGCTCACTAGCACGTGACACAGGACAAAATCCTGAGATTGCGGCTGTTCAGGTTTGGCTTTTTAATTTTCTTCCTAACTCCCTGAAATCAGCCTTCAGGACCTCTTCCCTTTTCCTACCTGTGTTGTTGGTACCATTGAGGCTGATTCTTCATCTTTCCTCCCTTCATTTTCCACCCCTTGCCACCCCACAAAAGAAAAGAAGTATCTGCTGTGTGACATCCTTGACCCTAGCACCAACAAGGCAACATGTCAATTTGGAATTATGTTTATTGCCACGGAAACATGTGTCTGATCATCTGACACTGGATCCTCCACATTTATTGTCCTTCCATTCTTCTTCTTCCTTACACATGATGCCATGGGCTTGACTCTGGCTGCACTACGAAGCATCATCCTCACCAGTTTCCAAACTGGAATTCTCATTACATTGAGGGAATTCCTACATTACCTTCCTGGTTGTCTTAGATTTCCTGGTAATCACTCAATCCCTCTGTCTGAAAGCTTGTAATCACCTTCCTATGTATACAATCTACCTCATAAGTGCACAACAGTGACTTGAACTACTGTTCACGTTCAAAAACCCAAGTTTCAGATTTGTGCAGCCAGAGACACTTTCTGCAAGTATTTCAATGACTTCATACATCCCACAGAACATACGCTCCAGTTGACCCATCTGACTTTCCATCCCAGAATTCTTAAAAATTATTAAATCCTGTTAGGATGCCAATTACTACATGGCCTTCAGCAATCTGACCTAAGGCTTTTGACTGAATCAGTAAAGAAGTGCTATGGAAAACCTCTGTCAAAGGTTTGCTGTCCAGAAAAATTCATCAACACCCTCTTTCTCCACCATGACAAGATTTTGTCACTGTTTTCACCAATAGTAGTAAGTGGCCGTCAGGCAGGATATGTCATTCCCCTCACCCTTTCTCCACCTTCATTGCCACCATTTGTCGTCGTGTCGAGACTAAGCTTCCCACTGGTATGGACCTTGAAATCAGTGACACTGACATCAGTTATGAAACTTCAGTATATGGAAGACATGCCATCTCTGCTGTCTCAGAATCGTATTAAAGAACTGATCTCAGTCTTAGCCTCAAAAACACTCCTATCCTTCACTAATCTCTCCATTGCGATTATTGGAGAAATCCACCCAAATGTGGAACACTTCCCCCACATGGGGAGCCACCTCTCATCTGAAATTGGCAATGATGTGCAGATCTAAAGCCATATCCCATTCACGAGCACCACATTAGCACACTTATAGGTGAAAGGTTTTAACAACCACAGCATTCATATTGATACCAAGATCCTTGTGTATAAGGTAGTTATGACTCCTCTATATGGCTCCCAAACTTAGACTACTTGGAGTATGGATGCCACCTCAAGACCCTTGAAGTATCATCAGTGCTGTTTGAAATGCATTCTCTGCATTAACTGCGAGGATAGGCATACTAACATCAGTGTCCTTGAAACAGCCAATAGCACCGGCGTTGAGTTCATAACCATTAGAAACCAATTCGCTGGGCTGATTAGGATGCCAGAGTTCTGACTGACAAAGCTAATCATCTTCACCCCACTCAGGGAAAGCACTTGAATAAGAGGAGAACCAAGGAAGCACTTCAAAGAGTCCATGAAAGGTTTCCCTCAAGAAGTACAGCCCAGAAGGCCCTCATTCAGATTAGTCCAACCTGAAGGAGGCTCCCAAAGGTGAGGGAAATAGTGGTTCAGTGGTTGGCACTGCTGTTTCACATTGCCAGGTTCAGTTTCACCCATGGGCGACCATAGGGTGCTTGCAAATTCTCCCCGTGTCTGTGTGGGTTTACTCCAGGCGCTCCGGTTTCCTCTCATAGTCCAAAGGTGTTCAGGTTAGATGGATTGGCCATGCTAAATTTGCCTTCTAGGTGAGTTAGCCATGGGAAATGCAGTGCTATAGGATGTGTCTGAGTGGGATGCTCTTTGGAGGGTTGGTGTGGACTCGATGGGCCGAATGGCTTGTTTCCACACACTGTAGGGGTTCCCTGAGGAAAAAGAACAGTACAAGGAAGTGCAGAAAAGAAACCTGAGAAAGGAACTGTCCTGTCAGTTACTGGTTACCCTGTTCTCTATATATTGTGTAAGCTCATGAGTGGGCCTAAGGCTACCTCAGATCACTCTGAACAATTTGTGTCTGAAAGATTTGATCAACAATTTGAGCATAAATGAATATTGTAGTAAATTAATTTCATTAGAATTGTGAAACCAGGTATATAGACCATTCAATCCAATGATTGGATCATATAAACATTCCTTCAGCTGTTCGTTATTGTGGCTCTGTTTACTGAACATAAACTTACCAGCTCATACCAGGTAAACCCAAGTATAGGTTCTCTTTACTTAAGATATATTACAGGATTTCCTAGCTGGCAACTTCACTATAAAAGTTCAGCAAACATTGTTGCAGGAAATCACTCCTCCAGCCATCTCAAGTTGCACTGTACAAGCTGGACTTTACAGTCACTGCTGTTGACATATTTTGCATCCAAGTTATTTTCTCATTAGTATATTTCCTTTGAAATTGATGCTGTAACATTTACAACAGAGTGTTGACCATACCCAACTAGCTTGGTGCTTGCCAAACTCCAAATACAGTGTTCAACATTGGAGGTGATTCTGCAATTGGACTATACATGCCAAGCAATCCTGTTTTTGCTATGAATTATGCTAACAACCAATTTAAGATCATCACAGCCACAGCAATGTGGCTTGCTTGTGTATGCTCGAAGCCAGATACATTCATGCTCTGGTCTGTGTCCTTTGAAAATAGAAAGAACATGTCCATTTAGTGCACCTTTCTGAACTGATTAAAAGCTCAAGGACAGTCTTTCTCTGGTGCACACTCATAGTAAATCTCTTTATCAATCATAGTTAACGTACCTGTTTTAAATTTAGCCTGTGTTTACTGACACTAAGGAGAATGCCATTTGAAGCAATAATATCTCTCATAAATATGATTACACAAATTAACATACCAATTAATGCTATTTGAATGAAACTGTGTATGGGAGCACAGAAATAAAGTATGAAACAAAACTCAATTTTTATTTTAAATTAATTTTATTTTAAATTTCAACGATTAGTTTCATTTTCGCATTTGGCAACAATCAGTAGTGTGTTAGTTAGGAAAATCAATTCATGAGATTATTTTAATAACTGTTCATATTGTGGTAGGCTGCACTTGCTGACACAAAGGGTGTTTGTGCATGTGTGCAGTGTTTTGGTTTCAGTAACAGATCCTTGATTTTAATCAAAAGCTTGGCAACTGTTCCCTGATATGGCAATTCCTGGAGCAAGCAAGATCTCCTTCCCACCAATCTCTTCTCATGCAGTGTAAATTTTGTTCCCTTGGCGATTTGGTATTCTTGCAATTCTATCCTGATGAATTAGAGTGAAAAGCATCAGAAGCTTGTCTTTTATTCAACAATACTCTAGTTCTGTATTACCAAGTGACTATTTAAATGGATCTTCATCTTGATCTTGGTATTGATTCACTTGATTTTAAAAACATTTATTTGTCACTGGCTTGAATAGTTTTGTAAGCAGTTTTTTAAAAATATTTTAATAACAATGTGTTGGTTATTTCTACATTGCAAAAGTGAAGAAATTCTAATTCATGCTGCTTTGTACATTTTGATTTATATTTTCATATTTTATAATTATTTTTAATATTTGTGTATAAATGTAATTATACAACCTGTTATTTTTCTGATTAACAAGCTAGGCCTGAAATTGTTTTTCGCTGTTATTTGATGGAGGATAGAAAATTGTTTAGACTTGCAATGGGTTCACATTACTATGGAAGTAATAGTTATATGATATCTTTTATCTTGGTTATGTTGTGTATTGCTTTTTGAACTAGGTCCAGTGGGTAACTGATATAGTTGATACTTTGATAGAGTGAACAAAAAATGAGAGTATAAAACGTCAATGTATGTAATTACAGCCATAAATTGAAGCAGGCAAAGCTGGAAACTTAGCTGGCCCACTGACATCTGAAAGTGAAAACACAAGTTCATGTTTTGGATGAAAGTCGTTTAACAGCAAACAGAAAATCTGTTAAACTGGCATTACATGTCAAACAAGTCCTCAAAGCAATCTTGCAGGGATATTGAGCTTTGTTTTCGCTTTCAAATGCTGTTTAATCAGAACATTTCCAGAATTTTCTGTTTTAATTTGGTTTCTTGTGATTACTTGAAATTGTTTTCAACACACTCTGATCTTTTGACATTTTTCAAATCTAACCAAAGCAAAGTGTGATAACTACTGAAAACTTAATGACATTTCAACAGAACTGGAAGAAATTGGTGATGTTGATTTTCTTGTAAGTTAATTAGCAAGTGCAGAACACTAAAAAGTGGAGAAATAGGAGGGGGTTTGCTGGTGATGCTTTTACTTTGCCATTTATACCTTTTCTGATCTCCTGTTTATTTCCCTGTTGTTCCATTATCATTGTGTTTTTTTTTTGCTCCATACCAACACTTATTTTGTTTATTTAAAATCACTTTGAACTTCCCCATCACAGACATTCCTTTTTGTTCATTCCTCCTCCTCCCCCTACCTCCCCTGTTCTACACACTCAAATTATAAATGTTAAGTGTACCTTTCTCAAAAATATTGATTCCACAGCAAAGACTACCTCAGTGTTCCCAGAGTTAAAGATTCAAACACCTTACATTGAAAAATGCTTCTCATGTCTTTTGTTTAATTTCAATCTGTTATCTTGATAAATTTCAGATTGCAGGAGAGGTAAGGTTTGAGGAAGTAACAAAGAGGATTGATGAGGGCAGAGCAGTAGACGTGATCTATATGGACTTTAGTAAGGGGTTCGGCAAGATTCCCCATGGGAGACTGATTAGCAAGGTTAGATCTCATGGAATACAGGGAGAACTAGCCATTTGGATATAGAACTGGCTCAAAGGTAGAAGACAGAGGGTGGTGGTGGCGGGTTGTTTTTCCAACTGGAGGCCTGTGACCAGTGGAGTGCCACAAGGATCGGTGCTGGGACCTCTACTTTTTGTCATTTACATAAATGATTTGGATGCGAGCATAAGAGGTACAGTTAGTACATTTGCAGATGACAGCAAAATTGGAGGTATAGTGGACAGCGAAGAGGGTTACCTCAGATTGCAACAGGATCTTGACCAAATGGGCCAATGGGCTGAGAAGTGGCAGATGGAGTTTAATTCAGATAAATGCGAGGTGCTGCATTTTGGGAAAGCAAATCTTAGCAGAACTTATACACTTAATGGTAATGTCCTTGGGAGTGTTGCTGAACAAAGAGACCTTGGCGTACAGGTTCATAGCTCCTTGAAAGTGGAGTCGCAGGTAGGTAGGATAGTGAAGAAGGCATTTGGTATGCTTTCCTTTATTGGTCAGAGTATTGAGTACAGGAGTTGGGGGGGTCATGTTGCGGCTGTACAGGACATTGATTAGGCCACTGTTTGAATATTGTGTGCAATTCTGGTCTCCTTCCTATCGGAAAGATGTTGTGAAACTTGAAAGGGTTCAGAAAAGATTTACAAGGATGTTGGCAGGGGTTGGAGGATTTGAGCTATAGGGAGAGGCTGAACAGGCTGGGACTGTTTTTCCCTGGAGCATCGGAGGCTGAGGGGTGACCTTATAGAGTTTACAAAATTGAGGGCCGTGTATAGGGTAAATAGGCAAAGTCTTTTCCCTGGGGTGGAGGAGTCCAGAACTAGAGGACATAGGTTTAGGGTGAGAGGGGAAAGATATAAAAGAGACCTAAGGGGCAACGTTTTTACTCAGAGGGTGGTGCGTGTATGGAATGAACTGCCAGAGGATGTGGTGGAGGCTGGTACAACTGTAACATTTAAGAGACATTTGGATGGGTACATGAATAGGAAGCGTTTGGAAGGATATGGGTCGGGTGCTGGCAGGTGGGATATCTGGTCAGCATTGACAGGTTGGACCGAAGGGTCTGTTTCCATGCTGTACATCTGTATGACTTTGTATGTATGAGTACATGATTGTGTGATGATAGATTTTTGTAAAAAAAAAGTTTCACTCTTGTTTTTCAAATTTCAGGGGCAGGCACTCGATGAATTCTTCAGTATATGTAAAAATTGTGGGAGAAAAAGTGAAGACCATACAAAATGTGAACATTGTAGAAAGCCAATACCCAAGGATGCAATAAGACGACCCAAGCAAGTTTCTGATTCCGCCTATGTTGGGACACCTCAGCCACGTCCATCGATTCATGCATGTACCCCAACACAAACTGAGGGCAACATGGGTGTCAGTGCCAAGACATTTTACAACAAACCTTCTCTCGATATAATATTGACTACAGTACCCACTACTAAATTATATTCTACCAGGAGCAACTTCTTACAAACTAATGGCAGCATAGGGTTGATGGGGCGTACAGTTGTATATGGAGCTGGACGGATGGACTCCAAGAAGCCGGCATTGAATGATCCCAGTAAGTATGGATATTTTCCGCACCTGAAATGTAAGGGTAATGTTCCAGAGTTCATGCACCGTGTGGCAATTTGCATGATAATGCCACATGGTAAGAATATTGATGTAGCCACTATTTGCACAGATGGTAACACCTAAAAGGTAAGGAAACAACGCTTTATTTTTAAAAAAGCTGCAAATGGTAGCACAACAACAATGAATGTTACTGAATATGTTTGCCGTCAGTCATGCATGAAACCTGCACTGATACAAGTGAAGAGCATTGATTTTGGACACAACTGGTAATGTGTGATTATATTCAATTTAATTGGATTTTCAAGAAGCTGTTCGGTTGTACTTTGAAGACTCCACTTGCTAAGTAAATAAACTATCTTTTGGTAGATAAAGTAAGCTAAAGTCTGAAACTTGCACACTTTTAACTCATTTGGTTATATGATGAAGATTTTCACTACTTTTAAGCAAAAAAAAGGAAGTTTCCACTTTGCAGCAGTATCTCTTACTGCTGAGAGACATGCACTTGACCATTTCTTGGAAATATAGAGTCCCACAGCATGGAGACAGGCCCTCCTGCCCAGAATGGTTCATGTCAACCAAAATGTCCATCCGTGTGAACCCTATTTCCCTGCATTTGGCCCAAATTCTTCTAAACCTTTCCTATCCATGTGTTTGTCCAAATGCCTTTTAAATGTTGTTAATGTACCCGCCTCAACCACTTCCGTTGGCAGCTCATTCCATATGTTTACTACCCTCTATATAAAAAACATTGCCCTTAGGTTCCCTTTCATTTTTTCCCCTCAAACCTTAAACTGTGATGCCCTGTAGTCCTCGATTCCCCAACCCTGGGAAAAAGACTGAGTGCATTTACCATATCCATGCCTCTCCTGATCTTATGCGCTTCTATAAGATTCCTCCCTCAGTCACCTGTGCTGTAATGTAAAAAGTGCTAGCTTGTCCAACCTCTTCCTATTACTCAGACCCTTGAGTCCTGGCAACATGCTTGTAGATTTCTTCTGCACTCTTTCCAGTTTAATAACTTCTTTCCTATAACAAGGTGACCAAAAATGAACTGTAGCCTTACCAATGTCCTGTACAACTGCAACATAATTTCCCAACTTCTATAGTCAGTGTGCTGACTGATGAAAGCCAGTGTGCAAAAGCCTTCACTATCCTGTCTACCTGTAACTCCACTTTCAGAGAACCATGCACTTGAACTCCATGGTCCCTGTATTCCACTACACTCCTTAAGGCCCTACCATTCACCATGAAACTCATACCTTGATTTGACTTTCTAAAATGCAAGACCTCACATTTTATGTATTAAACTCCATTTACCACTGCTTGCTCAGTTCCACAGCTGTTCAAGGTCAAATTAGATTAGATTAGATTAGATTAGATTACTTACAGTGTGGAAACAGGCCCTTCGGCCCAACAAGTCCACACCGACCCGCCGAAGCGTATAGCACCCAGACCCATACTCCTACATTTACCTCTTCACCTAACACTACGGACAATTTAGCATGGTCAATTCACCTAACCTGCACATTTTTGGATTGTGGGAGGAAACCGGAGCACCCGGAGGAAACCCACGCAGACACGGGGAGAATGTGCAAACTCCACACAGAGAGTCGCCTGAGGCGGGAATTGAACCCGGGTCTCTGGCGCTGTGAGGCAGCAGTGCTAACCACTGTGCCACCGTGCCGCCCACAGGTCCTGCTGCAATTTCTGATAAACCTCCCTCACCATGCACAATACCGCCTATTTCAAAGTAATCTGCAAGCTTACTAATCATGCCTTGTACATTTTCATCCATGGATAACAAAACATGGATAATGGACCCTGAGGCACATCACTAGTTCACTGGCCTCCAATCTGACAAGCATTATTCCACTATTACCCTCTGCTTCCTACCATCAAGCCAATTGTGCATCCAATTTTCCAGCTTCCCCTGGGTTCCATGCAATCTAACCTTCCAGAGTAGCATACCATGTGTAATCTTACCAAAGGCCTAACTGAAATCGATATAGCCTATGTCTACCGCCCTGCCCTCGTCAACCTTCCTGGTCACTTCTTCACAGAACTCTTAACGAATTTGTGAGGCATGATCTCCCATGCACAAAGCCATGCTGACCACAATTAATCAAAGCCTGTCTTTTCAAATACACATATATCTTATCCCTCAGAATCTTGTTCAGTCTTGGATGTTGCATGTCCTGATGAGTTCAAGACCGAAAGCTTCATCAGCTCCCCTTTTCTTTCATCAATACTTAGCATCTGTACTTTCAAGCTACTGTCTCTTAATTGTTTACAGTTGTGTTCAGGGGTTCTTCAGTGAAGGTGATCATGAGGTCCAAGCAGCTGTTTGAAACTGTTTGAAGACTCAACTTTGACTAGATTGAGTAAAGTGCATCAAAGAAAAATCTTGTCAGTTAGATACCTTGGAAGTGCAGGTTTTATACACTGCCATGTATTCAAGTCTTTTGAATGCTTAATTTTAATGCAGAATATAATTTGATGTGTATTGGAGAGAAACTTTATAAATTTAGGGTGGCACAGTGGTGCACTGATGCCAGTGACCCAGGTTCGATTCCAGCCTTGGGTGGATCACTGACAGGCAACTGTCTGTGTGGAGATTGCGCGTTCTGTGTCTGTGGGTTTCCTCCAGGTGCTCTGTTTTCCTTCCACAATCCAACGATGTGCAGGATGGGTGAATTGGCCTTGCTAAATTACCCATAGTGTTCAGGGGTGTGTAGATTATGTATACTAGTCAGGGGTAAATGTAGAGTAATAGAGTAGGGGAATAGGTCTGGGTGGATTACTGTTTAGAAGGTCAGTGTTGACCTGTTTCTACGCTGTAGGAATTCTATGATTCTATTTCTCTTGAGAGGAGAAAGATTTTAGAGACATGAGAGGCAAAGTTTTCTCTCTCAGGGTAGTTCATATATGGAATGAACTGCCAGAGAAAGTGGTAGATGCTGGTACAGTTAGAGAGGTACATGAATAGGAAAGGTTTAGAGAGATAAGGGCCAAGTGCATACAAATGGGAAATTTGGTTGGCATGGACAAGTTGGATTGAAGGGTCTGTTTCTGTGCTGTACGACTCTTAACTCAATAACTAGTGGTATGCTCCTATCTCAAATACCTTTTCACGCAAAATTTTTACACAAGACCAGATTGTTTAGTACGGGTAAATAGCAGTGTAATTAAAGTAACAGGTTAAAAAAAGAACCGCAGGCTGACAAGCATAGCCGTGATAAACCTGCTCTAAATGTTTCTGTCTAATTTGAAAAAGTGACTTTGCAAATAATCGTTTTCATGACGTAAATAGCAGCTGTTTAAATCTGAACGTTCATTGACAAATTTTCCACTATATCAAGGGAACTTTTCTGAACCTGTCTACGTGGAAATGGTGAGGAATTAGATCATGAAGTGATTGGAAAATAAATGACGACTATTTTATTTGTGAAGTATTAGTGGAGTAGGAACCTTTATAACTATATAAATGCAACGGAAGCTATAGTTTAGCATCTGGTCCGAAATAAGTGATGATATCGCACTCCTTCAGTAATGTGCTCACCTTTTAGTCTATATTGCTGAGGCAATGGGGTAGGTTTGAAACCATACAGTCTAAGACTTTATAAGTTAAAAATACTTTCGGATGTCATTATATCTAGAAAGCAAAGCCAAACAATGAGTAATACTGCCTTCATGTTTATCGAGGCAATAGGATCTCCCTGCTCCTGCTCCCACTCCCACTCCCTCTCTCTTTCTTGCACCTAATTTCTTTTTATTTCAATGGTAAATGTCAGATGCTATATTAAGCAAAACACCAGTCATTCGAACACTATAGTTAAAATACTAACCTGGAAGAAGGAAGAAGCACTTAGAATGATGTAACTGTATTGGAAAACTTACTAGAATTATAAGCGCAGTAGCTGTTACTAATTAACTTCTAATATACTAACATCCCATAAGCACACCCTTGGCAAAAAGACAAATTGAAAAGCAGACTGTATCTCATGCAGTTCTCCAATCCAGGAGGAAAGGACATCAAAAGCCAGTTTGGAGAGTGAGTAAATGTTACACTAGAAGAGATTCACTGCCTTCCAACCCTGCTTAGACCCCAGCAACAACTGGCAAAAGCTATCAAAACTCTTGGATCTGAGAGCTTGATCATACCCACTCTAGCTGCTTCTATTGTTCCAACATTTATAAAAAAAAAATCCAAGGCCTCTCAAATTGTTTATGTTCTCATAGACTGCGTGGGACCTGTTCTTCATTCTCTTTTTTTATTCTTAAAAAAACCAGGAGGAAATGCAGCTCTTAAAGCCACAACACTGTCACAACTGGTTCCTGTCTTGTAGAGCTGAAGCCTGCCACTTTTGTATCGATTCTTCCTATGCATAAACTGGTCCCAGCTATCCCCCACCCCGGCGTGCCATATGCATTCTTGCTGGTGTGCTGCAAAGGGAGTAATTGGAGATCTGCACCTTTTGACCCCTTGTTGACTTTCTATTACTAGCACCTGAAAATTTGATTCTAGAAAGTAAATAACTGCCCTCTTCGGTGTTATAGGAGACTGGTTGTTGGGGATGATTGAAGGAGTGGACCAGATAATTGAGACGTGAGTAGTCCCTTTGAATTGCTGAAAGACAAAGGATGGACAAGATTTGTTCGGTATGGCATCATGCAAGGGTTGTGGGAATAGCGGAGGGTGATTCACTAAATATAAGGACGAGTAGGGTGAAATTTGCAGGCAAGGATAACCTGATCACTGTTCTTTTATTGGGTAAAGCAACCAATCTTAAGTGGTTAGTGCTCAAAATTTTAATGTGACACAGCCAGTTAATATCTCTAAATGAAAGAGCGCAGGTTGTGCAAAAAAGACTGTCATAAACTATGAAAGAAGTGAGAGATGACATAAAACCAAAAGAAAGAGAGCACACAATTTATTGACTGGGTAAGTTAGAAAAGTCAAGAGTGACAACAATGTTAGGATAAAAGAAAATAATAGCACGAGTAACAAATTCCCATGACCAGATTATTTCAATGACAGATTCTAAAATAAATAGGTGTACTTTGCAATTGCCCTAACTATAATCCTCCACAGATTTTTTTATTGGGGGCCGTTTTGTAGATTAGAATGTTGTATCTGTTCATCTGTTGAAGAAACATGAGAGAGGGAAAGCAGGTAATAGAAAATAAGTTAGCCTGAGATCTGTTGTTGAGAAATTGCTTAGCTCTATGCTTGAGAAATTGCTTAGCTCTATGCTTGAGAGTAAGGCAACAAAGCCTCTTGAAAACATTTTTGCTGATCAATGTCAGTTGGTAGGGTTTAGAATCCAAGATTGGATATAAATAAGAAGGTGACCATTTAGTTATTAATCTAGTCACCTAGACCAAGGAGACCCGATAGATATCATCTACCTGGACTTCAAGAAGGCCTTTGACAAGGTGCCGCACAGGAAGCTACTGAGTAAGATAAGGGCCTATGGTGTCAGAGGCAAGGTGCTAGCATGGATAGAAGCTTGGCTGTCTGGCAGAAAGCAGAGCTTGAGAATAAAAGGGTCCTTCAGGATGGCAGCTGGTGGCAAGTGGTGTTCTGCAAGGCTCAGTTTTGGGACTACAACTTTTCATTTTATATGTTAATGAACTGGATGAAGGAACTGAAGGCATTCTGGCTAAGTTTGCAGATGATACAAAGATAGATAGAAGGACAGGTGACATTGAGGAGGTGGGGAGGCTGGAGAAGGATTTGGACAGGTTAGAAGAGTGGGCAAAGAAGTGGCAGATGGAGTACAATGTAGGAAAGTGTGAGGTCATGCACTTTAGCAGGAAGAATAGAAGCATGGACTATATTCTAAATGGGGAGAAAATTCAGAAACCTAAAGTGCAAAGAGACTTGGGAGTTCTAGTCCAGGATTCTCTCAAGATGAACTTGCAGGTTGAGTCAGTAATTAGGAAGGCAAATGCAATGATGGCATTTATTTTGAGAGCACTTGAATATAAAAGCAGGGGTGTACTTCTGAAGCTCTAAAAGGTTCTGGTCAGATCACATTTAGAGTACTATATGCAGTATTGGGCCTCATGTCTCAAAAAGGATGTACTGGCCCGGGAGTGTGTTCAGAGGAGGTCCATGAAAATGGTCCCAGGAATGAAACACTTAGTATATGAAGATCGTTTGAGGATGCTGGGTTTATACTTGGAGTTTAGAAGAATGAGGGGGATCTAATTGAAACTTAGAGTACTGAATGGCGTAGATGTTGGGAAGGTGTCTCCATTGGTAGGAGAGACCAGGACCCGAGGGCATAACCTTTTAGAATGGAGATAAAGAGAGACCTCTTCAGCCAGATAGTGGTGAATCTATGGAATTCTTTGCCACAGAAGGCTGTGGAGACCAGGTCAATGAGTATATTTAAGATGGAGATAGATAGGTTCTTGATTATCCAGGGGATCAAGGGTTACAGGCAGCAAGCAGGAGAATGAGGTTGAGAAACTTATCAGCCATGATTGAATGGTGGAGCAGACTTGATGGGATGATGACCTTATTTCCGCTTCTATGTCTTATGGTCTTATCTGTGTGCTGACCCTCTGAAGTAGCAATTCATTTCTTATCACTCCCTTACCATTTTCCTGTCACCCTGCAAATCTTTCTGTTTGCAAATGATGTTCAGTTCCCTTTTAAAAACCTTAAGTGATCCTGCTTCATCCATCCAGACAGTGCATATGAAATTGTTATGAAACTAAGTTTACTGTGTTTCCAGATGGAGGCAGAGAATTGTATCTGCAGGTGGCTGAGACTCCTGCCAGTTTCGTGCAGTGAGGCAGGTCGCACGCATTCGCTCCAGCATTCCTCTTAAACAGTTAATGGACCTGGCCATCTGGCCAATCAGATGTGTATTAACCAAGCAAGCGAAAATCAGGAGTCGCGGGACTTACTATGGGCTCTATAATAGGAGTGCACAAGATCCAGGAGTGATTCCAGGTTAGTGAAAAGATGGTTGCAAAAGTGATCAGAAGAAATTGAAGATGAATCCGGAATTATGAAAAAAGCAACTGAAACACCTGAAGAAACCAAGACACCACCAAAAATAACAAAAACTAGAAAGAAAGGGTAAATCTCCTGAAAGACCAGATGGGGAGACAATAGCATGGGACCACTGGCAGAAAACTAGAAGAGGAGGCTCCAAGCAATGAATTGATGCTGTGTGCTTGATTCCCTGTAAGTAAACTGGGAGAGGCCCTGAGGATGAGATGGAACTAGAGATTAGGCTAAGTCTGTGTTATAGCACATTTGAAAGATATTTTTGGACAGCCCAGGAGTGAGCATGTTTCAGGCACTGGAAAGAGTTGAGAAATGGTGTCTTAAGAGCAAAGAGTGAAAGTCAAGTAAAACAAGCTTTCTTGATCACGTCGCAACCTGCACTGGAACCTTTAGTAACCTAGGCACATATAAACACAGGTCCTTTTGCTCTTGCATTCCCTTAGGAACTGTACCCTTTCTATCCTGTCTCTGCAATTTTTTTCATACCAAAATTAAGTCATTTAATATGTCATTATGTTGCATTTGTCACATCTTCCCACTTTGATTTGATATATTATTGTCACATGTACCGCGATACACTGAGAAGTATCATTTTGTGTGCTAACAAGACAAAGCATACCTTATGTGTAAATACTTCTGAGTAATAGAGCAAAATGCAGAATATAGTGTCACAGCGACAGAGATGGTCCAAAGAAAGATCAACTCTGAGAAATGTGAGGTCCATTCATAAGTCTGATAATCAGCAGGGAAGAAGCTGTCAAATCTGCTGGTACGTGTTTTCAAAGTTTTGTATTTTCTGCCCAATGGAAGAAGGTGGCAAAAAGTATAACTGGGGTCTTTGATTTTATTGGCAGCTTTCCCAGGCATCAGGAGGAATGGTCTAAGTCGTTGGAAGGAAAGCTGGTTTTCATGATGAATTGAGCTGTATTCACAGCTTGCTGTAATTTCTTATGGTCTTGGGCAGAGCAGTTGCCATTTGCTCTTTCCTGATGAAGGGCTTTTGCCCGAAACGTCGATTTCCCTGCTCCTCGGATGCTGCCTGAACTACTGTGCTTTTCCAGCACCACTCTAATCCAGAATCTGGTTTCCAGCATCTGCAGTCATTGTTTTTACCAGAGCAGTTGCCATACCAAGCTGTAATGAATCCAGATAGAATGCTTTCTGTGGTGCATCTGTAAAACAAGTGGTAAGAATCATTGTGAACATGCCAGGTTTTCTTAGCCTCCTGAGGAAGTAAAGGCATTGGTGTACTTTCCTGACTGTGGAGTCAATGTGTGTGGACCAAGATATTTACTCCTAGGAACTTGAAGCCCTAACCACTTCCACCTCAGCACCATTAATTGCAAATGGACGTGTCCTCCACTCCACTTCCTGAATTCAATGACCAGCTCTTTCATTTTGCTGACATTTAGGGAGAGAGTGTTTTCTTTACACCATGCCCTTAACTTGTCTATCTCTTTCCTGTACTCTGCCTTCTCATTGTTTGAAATCCAACCCACTATGGTGGTGTCATCAGCAAATTTGTAAATTGAGTTAAGGTTGAATTTGGTCATAGTCATGAGTGGAGGAGGAGTACAGTAAGGGGCTGACAACACAGCCTTGCGGGGCATCAGTGTTGAGAATTATTGGGGAGGAGGTGTAGTTGCCTATCCTTACTGATTATGGTCGGCGGTCAGGAAGCTGAGGATCCAACTGCAGGAGGGTAAGCAGAGTCTCAGGTGTCAACGTTTCGAGGTGAGTTTTGTTGGAATTATGGTGTTGAAGGTGGAGCTAAGTTCAATAAATAGGAGTCTGACATAGGTGTCCTTGTTATCCAGATGTTCCAGGGATGAGTGTAGGGTCAGGGAGTTGTCGTTTACCATGGATCTATTGTGATGGTAAGCAAATTGCAGTGGATCAAGCCATTCTGGGCAGCTGGAGTTAACGTATACCGTTACTAATCTCTTGAAGCACTTCATAATAATGGGTGTCAGAGCTACTGAGTGGTTGTCATTCAGGCACATTGCCAGATTTTTCTGGACTTGACCAACCTGTCTATCATTTTGAAGCTATGCTATTCTCCTCAAGGTTAACAATACTTCCAAGCTTTGTAGAAACTAAATATTTTTAATTATATGTGTATACCAAGGTCTAGAGAATTGGGCAGGGGTCCTAGCAATGATTCCCAGGGTATCTCCATTTATCAAAAGTAGATAGTGCTTGACAAACCTGATTTGGGTTTTTGAAGAGATGACTAAAGCAGTGAACAGGATAGTATCTTTAAACATATTTTATGTTTGCTTTCACAAGATGTTTGATGACGATCCTGATATTTATCTGAATTTGAAATTGAAGATTACTATGATTCATGTGCGCCACATTTTGGTTCTCAGTTACTCACCATATTTGTTACTGAGTTAGATGATAAGGTAGGAAGCTATTTAACAAAATTTTCTGGTCACCCAAGGATGGGTGATATTGTAAACAATTAAATGGAATCAGAAGAATACAAAATAATTGAGTGTCACAGCCAGGTGAAAATGGAAGAATTGGCATTATTTTTCACCCTTCTCCTTTTGGCCACACAATGTTTTTAAATTTTATTTTTCGTATGTAACTCTATCTGATTCCAATAGGAACTGTAGATATCTAGTTTACCAGAAGCAACCAGGAACCATCTTCAGGGTTTTCTGGAGTGAAGGAAAACAAATAGACAAAACTAGTTTCTTCATGTTTGACTGGTTTCAATCTCTGTTAATAAAAATGTTTAGTGGAGATCAGACTGCTCTTTGATAGCTTCCTGAAACTTGATTCAACCTCTGGTTAGGTGACTAGCAATGCCATTTTTAAGTCAGTATTTTTGACCCTGAAAACATTTCAGTCCATAAAAATCTCAAAACTCAAGTTGAAATTTGAAAATCGGTGGGCTATAATTTATCACTAGTAACAATAGCAAATCAGTGACAAGTTTACTTCAAATTAGACAAATACAAGATTGTCCACTTTGGATGTAGTTGAATCGTAACCACCCTCTGAAGTGGCCAAGCAAGCAATTTAGCTGTATCAAATGCTAAAACGTCTCAAGAAATTAAACCCAACTGATTGCATGGGTACCAAAAATGACAACAGCAAACCCAGCTCTGTTGATCTTGCACAGCTCTCCTTACCAACTATGCTGAAATGGGGGAGAACTCTCTTACAGTCTGGTCAAGCAATGCCCTGACAAAATCATGTTCCTGGAATCATATCTTACTTATAATGTTCAACAGCATCTCCATAACTGGGTATTTCCGAACTCACGGTCAACGGGTGTGGTAGTACTGTGATTTACAGTCAAGTGTGAGTTGCTTTGGGAGCAAGTGCTGCTTGATAGCACTGTTAACTGTGTGTGGTATTAAGGAGCCCTAGCAAAACTGGCGTGGATATGAATCGGAGGAAGCATGCTGGCTCAACAGAAGATAGTTGTGATGGAGGTCAGTCAGCCTTGTTCCAGGGAATCTCAACAAGAGTTCCTCAGGCTAGTGTCCCAGGCTCAGCCATCTTCAGCTGCTTCATCAATGACTTCTCTCCATCATAAGGTCTGAAGGGGCATGTTCGCTGAGTGCACAGTGTTCATCACCATTCATGTCTGCTCAGAAACTGAAGCATTCCATGTCCAAATGCAGCAAGACCTAGATAATATATAGATTTGGGTTGACAGTGGCAAATGACATTTGAACCATACAAATGCTAAGTAATGACAATCTCTAACAAGAGTAAATCCCACCTTTGCTCCTTTACATTAGTATTGTTGAATCCCTATATACACATCATGAGAATTTCCTTTGACCAGAAACTGAACTGGACTAGCTGTATAAATACTGTCAAGATTAGAGTGATGCTGGAAAAGCACAGCAGGTTGGGCAGCATCCAGGAGCAGGAAAATCGACGTTTCGGTCAGAAGCCCTTCATCAGCCCTTACTGCAGCGAGGATTACTGAGTAACTCACCTGCCTCTTCAAAGCCTGTCCACTAACTACAAGGTAGAAGTCAGGAGTGTGATGGAGTACTCCCACTTGTCTAAATGCAACTCAAATGCAACATTCGAGAATGTTGTCACCATCCAGGACAAAGCAACTCGCTTGGTTGGCACCACATTTAAAGACATTCACTACCCCCATCTCTGGTGCACAGTAGAAGCAGTGTGTACTATCTACAAGATATGCTGCAGAAATTGAGCAAATCTCCTTGTACAGAACTTCCAAACTCTCATCCATCTAGAAGGGCAAGTACACCAGATGGGAACGTTACCACTTGTAAGTTCCCCTCCAAGTCACTTGCCATCCTGACTTGGAGCTATATCTTCATCCCTTCAGTTTTGCTGGGTCTAAATCCTGGAGTTCCTTTCCTAACAACGCTGCAAGTCTAGCTATATCGACTGGACTGCAGCAATTCAAGAAGGCAGCTCTCCTCCATCTTCTCGAGGGTAATTGCAGGTGGCTAATTACAGCTGGCATAGTCAGTGAAGCCCAGATCCCGTAAATGATAAATAAATCTACACAAAGATGAGTGAAGAATGAAGAACGTTACGGAATGATTCGATAGAACCTTTCAAGGCATCAAAGAATTGGATAGGGAAGATAGTGAGAAAACATTTCTGCTGATTGCTATGCTTAGAGCTTGAAAGAATAGCAAAATTAAATTTAAGCCTTCCAAAGTAAAATTAGAAAACATTTTTACGCAGCGAAACAGGTTTTGAATAATCTTCCACAAACTGTTGTTCAATTAGTTGTTAAATTAAAACCGATTGATGGACTTGTGTTAATTTGTGGCATTGAGGGATATGGGCAAAGATGAGTCAAGTCACCAATCATCTTGGTGCTACATTCCCTTTGCCTCTGCTGCATTTATCTTTTTTTTTGTTCTGTGACTAAAAACTTATCCTATGCAAAAGTTTGCATCATCTTTAACAGCTCAAGATGCATGAAATTATATTTACAGAATTTCTTTCAAAGTGCTTTTACAGATTGCAGCTGTTCTGTGATGTTATGATGTATGAGTGAAATGTTCCTTGTTAAAACAAGGGGAATGTTATTAGGTTTGCTTCTGTGCACTAATTTTGTAATTTTTGCCCAGTTGTGCTGTCCAGTGATGATGAAGAGGAAGAAGATGATAATGCCAGTACCGGAAGTAGTAGAATGGACAGTGTTCATTCTACTGGTAGAGTTACTGACACTGCAAGTCTTTCTCCTGTACCCTCCACTAGACCCTTAGAACCTGTCTTAGAAGAGCCTCCTGATGGAAAAGCAGCAGAACAGATTTCTGAAAATGTACTCACAGAAGTGGAATCTACAGCTACGTTGCCAAGAAAGGCAAAAATGAAAGACAAGGTAATAAAAAGCAAAGCTTTAGATACTCTGACATTTGTTATCTATGAAACAACAAAAAAAATCCTATAATTTAAATAGCACTTTTCAAAGATAAACTTTGTTAGACATACCATTATTAATGGAAATAAAGCAGCGAATTTGAACGAGACAAGTTCTGAAACAGGAATAAGACAATAATCAGATAATCTGTTAATTATGGAATTGGTTTTATGATTGTTATTGGCCGGCACACCATAGAAAAGTTCCTCTTTTCTCAGTATGCTGTGGCATACTTTGACTTGGCAAGAATTGTGTCACCGTTATCAAAACTGTTTTTGTTCAGTGGAGTACATCATAGGAGAAATGTTTATCTGTCTTAGTTTAACTCTTTATTCCCCTAGATAGAAGTTGATATCTGTCGGTAGAATAATTAATATTTTGAAGGGGTAGTGAATTTCATTGGCATCATGTAAATTTGAAAAGAATTTTGATTTTTTCAACTTGTGAAACTTTTCCAGGACATTTTGTAAAGGACATGGTGGAAGAGGTGCATTTTGTTCCTGGTGGCATGTGGAAAAGAGGGATTATATTTGATAGAACCAGCACTAATATTGAGGCATGAAAACCTGGGATCACTTCCATTTGAACAGTGTTTGTGCCAGTGTGCGAGCGGAAAGAATGAGCGAGCAGTGGAGTACTTGGTTGGAACAGGTGAATTAGGTAATAGTTAGAAAAAAATATAGGAAGAGAATGCAGAAAAAATTGTGCATTTAGGCTTCACAAGTAAGGAGAAACTAAAGTATATAAGGCAATTAAACTAGGAGAAGGGAAATGATAAAACCCAACAAAACATTTTAGCATGGTGGCTCATTGGTTAGCACTGCTTTGTCACAGCGCAAGGACCCGGGTTCAATTCCAGCCTTGGACGAATGTGCAAACTCCACACAGACATTCTCTCCTTATCAACGTGAGCTTCCTCTGGGTGCTCCAGTTTCCTCCCACAGTCCAAAGATGTGCAGGTTGGGTAAATTGACCATGCTAAATTGCCCATAGTGTTCAGAGATGTTTATGTTTGGTGTATTAATGAGGGGAAGTGTGGAGTAATAGGGTAGGGCAGTGGGTCTGGATGTGTTACTCTTCAGAGGGTCAGTGTGGGCTTTTTGGGCCAATTGGCCTGTTTCCACACTTTAGGGATTCTACGATCTATTTCTTTCTTGGCCTTTCTAAGATATTGGGAACAGGAGCGGTATACAGAGGGAGATTGTGTCTGAAAGAAATCCCTATAAAATCCTGGTTAAGCCATAATTAAGTGAAGTGGACCCTGGAAAAAAACATGTGAAAGTGCTTGAGAGGATGCAGAGGACATGTGCAACGATTCCAAGAATGAGAATTTTAGCTAAAAGCTTAAGGTAACAAAATTGGAAATGTTCATCCTGGATTAAAGGAAAATTATATAATATGTACAAGCTCATTTCTGATGAAGGGCTCATGCCCGAAATGTCGATTCTCCTGATCCTTAGATGCTTTCTGACCTGCTGTGCTTTTCCAGCAACACACACTCAACTCGATTTCCAGCATCTGCAGTCCTCACTTTCTCCAAGCTTCCTCTGGGTTCCTCCAACCAGTTTAAATAAGTTAGACAAAGAAAACTGGTCACATTTGATTGCGAGGAGGAGAGATAAGGGTTAGATTTTGGTTAAGAGATGCAGGGAAATGTGAAGAAACATCACTTATGCAGTGAATGATAGTGACTTGGAGCTTGGGAACGACACTGGGGAGTATAAAGCCAGGACATTTTGAAGGTTTAGTCAGAGAGCAACTGCTGTAGAGCTGACTGCCCATCTAACATTTTGCTCTCAAAGAAATAAGACACACACTATCAAAAAAGGTATCTTTTCACATAAAATGTACTCGCAGTAAAAAGAAAGACAATAAAAGAAAGACCATGAGAACATTTTTTCACGTATGGAGTCAGCTATTACGAGGGGGCATAGCCTTAAATTAAGGGGTGGTAGGTATAGGACAGATGTTGGGGGTAGATTCTTTACTCAGCGAGTCGTGAGTTCATGGAATGCCCTGCCAGTAGCAGTGGTGGACTCTCCCTCTTTATAAGCATTTAAATGGACATTGGATAGGCATATGGAGGATAGTGGGCTAGTGTAGGTTAGGTGGGCTTGGATCGGCGCAACATCGAGGGCCAAAGGGCCTGTACTGCACTGTATTTTTCTATGTTTCTATGTAACCCAGGGAGATCAGATGGAAGATTGAAGACAGCAGAGAAGACAGTGTGTGTGGACTTGAGATTAAGTTAATGTAATCTTTAAGTGTGTTGTTGGAATAGCATTTTTATAGATTTGGCATCAGGTAGTAAGTAGCTAAGAAGAGGGGTCTTGGATTTGTGAATAGTTTTTGTTTATTGTCCACTATTATGGTTAGGAAAATAAATTGTTATTTTTCTTTAAATAGTGGAAATTAGGAGTTTTTTATTAATCACTCACATTTTAAAGATTACAAGGCAAGGCAAGCATTTCTGAGTGAAGGGCTCCTGCCTGAAACGCGATTTTCCTGTTCCTCGGATGCTGCGTGACCTGCTGTGCATTTCCAGCACCACTCTAATCTTGAGCTTTTCTGAGTGTTTGGTTTTAATTAAGAGGGGTTCAACCTCCGCATCGTAAATATAGCCCCCAAAAAAAGCTCTGTTAAGAGCAAACCCTTGCAAACAAGGTGAGAGGAGTGGGCTTCAATCAAAATGGAGTTTTGAGTTCACAGTTGGTGAACTCTGTATTGTTGAACTGAAGGCTGGAAAGTGTCTAAGCAGAAAATGAGTGCTGTTTCACTACTTTGCTTCACTGGAACGCTGCAACATGCCCAAGAAAGAAATGTTAGCATCAGAACAATATAGTGTGTTGGAATGAATTGATGTACCTCATTTCAAAATGGTTAGCAACGGCATTAGTCAGTAAGTGGAGTAACTCAGCTCCAGGGGTAGTTCTGTGAGGGCATGTGAGAATGTAGATGCAGCTCCTAATTCGTAGGCAGAATACTCCGCCTACAGGAATTGATCCTGAACATGGTGGGAGAAGTTTGGAAAGTTAGATTGCTCACACCATTGTTGCAACAGAGATGATGCACTTGTCTTCTATCCCCTTCAAAAGTGAAATAAGCTTGCATCAGAATAATTTGCCTCTGGAATTGGGCATGATGCAGACTGATTTGAGGTTTAAACTTTGAAGGCAGGTTGAATAAGTTTGGCTTGATTGTAGAAAGTTAAGGGGTAATCTGATTGCTATGCTTTAAAATATTGAAAGTAAACAGAGTGATTATGAGACAATCCATTTAATGGGGAATCAAGAATGAGGTGTCATAACCTTAAAGGTAGACCTAGACCACTTTAACTATCTCTTCACATGAAGGCTAATGGAAATTTGAATTCTGTTTTCCAGAAAGCTGTAAATGTTGGGATAGTTTGAGCTTGTAACATTGCGAAAGTAAAACATTTGTCGGCTAAGTGGTACGGACTTTAGGCAGGTAAAAGTAGTTGAGACTGAATTGTGAAATGGGGTCAACGTAGCTGTTTGTAATTTCTCAGACTTTAGGCCAGTGTTAATTTCTAATCATCAGGGTGATCTCTTTGTATACGAGAAGCATTGAAAATATAAGTAACATGTGTGCTCATTTATTTCATTCACAGATTGTCATCCCAAAAAAGGTGGGATAATCTTGCCAAATGTGTGAAATCCACTTCCATTTAGTTTCCACACATGTTGCATTGCCCACCAGGTTCACAAAGTGGAAAAATATGAATTACTATAAGAAAGTTTTTGTAATTGAAGTTATTATTTGATCCATTAAAATACGAATTCTAAAATTATTTACATCTCGTAAATCTAGTAGCATGGATATTGCTAATATGCAATTCTAGTTTGCTCCAGAAAGCAGTTTATTTAAGAAACATTTATCTTCCATAGTAATAGTAACAAGAAGTTTAGTTCTTATACCATGTACTGGCTGAAGTAAGCTGAGGGATAGGGACAAGAAAGCATTAACAGTACACATCAACTTAAGTGTCGGTTCTCTAAAGATTTATATTTAAAGTATATCATTTGTAACAAACAGAATGTTAAAGAAACTCATTTGGTATAAATTTGTTTTCTTAACTTAATCAGATAGATGTCAAGTCCAAAATTTTCTGAACAGTATTCTGGTTTTCAATTTGCATTTAAAAACTCTTTTTGTCTTTACTCTATTTACAGTTTGGAAATTCATACCATGACACAGTGGGCAAAAAACGAAAATTTGAATCTACTCAGACACACAAGGATGCTCTTAGTTTGCAAATGGAAAATAGCTGTGAAAGTATTATTCTCAAGTGTCGAAGTATACGAATAGGAAGCTTTCGCACAACAGTATTGGAACCTGTCATTGTAAGTGTGGTCTTGGAAGTTTTAATTTTGTTGAAGCTTTGTCTTTTGTTGCCATACCATAGTAATTTTAAAAAATAAACGTAACCGTATCTTGGGATGTGAATGTAAGGCAGGGAAATTAAGTTTCAAGAAACAGAACAATAGAACAAAATCCATATTTAGGTTCTTAGCACATCTGTTTGGGGGGAGGTAAAGGGATAAAAATTACTGGCACAAGCAGGGTTTCAATTCCAGTTGCTGGCATTTCCCAGGTTGCAGATGACCTTGTTTTATTGGAAAGTTTAGAATCCTTTTCGAGAGTGGATGTCAACCAGTCAATTTCACACACACAGGGTCAAGGGCAAGTATCATTTATTTTCCAGCAATTGGACTGGAGCTTAAGTCAATTTGTGCTGTCAACTAGAAGGTGCAAGGTAAGAGGGAGAAGATGGAGGAACGTTAAGCAGAAGTAACGAGCAAGGTTAGAAGGGAGGGAAGGTTTGGAAAGGGGAGAAAGGAAAGGAAAATAGATTTATGTAGTTCCTTTAACTTCAGATGTAAGCTGAGGACTGTAAGAGTAAATTACAAACTTCTGAAGTCCAGTCACTTCAACCGTCAGAGAAAGTTCACCAGGTTCATTCTTCCTCATATCACTGAAGTCTGAAAGAATGAGATGAAATTGTATTGAAACACAAAACTCTGAATGAGTTTAGGGGTTAGATATTGGGATGATGCTTGCCCTCATTGGGCAATAGAAGAATTTGGGAGCATAGTTTAAAAATAGGGGCTGTCCCACTTAATATCAAATGGAGAGGAAATTCTTCTTTGAGGATCATTAGCTCTCCGAATTCATTCCAAGAAAACATTACATGCTGCAATCATTGAACATTTTCAATATTGAATTCAAGATTTTTTGATTCAGAAAGTAGTCTAAGGTCAAGCTGCAAACTACAGTCATGATGAGATCAGAAATCATGTTTTTGAATGCCAGAGGAGGTGCAATGTCCTGCCCTCCCCTTTCTTTCTCTTAGCTCCTGTTTATAAGATCCTATCATGGCTTACTTGACCTTGTTTTGGAATTTGAAGGCATCTGAATCAGATCTCCCACTCAAGAAAGCAGTTACATGATTACTAAGCAATTGCAGGATTATAATGAGGTTGCTAGGAGCAGAATCCACATAGCCTAACAATTTACTGGTTGATGAATAGAATGAGAGTTCTTCGTGGTGTTCTTGATATTTATCTAGGATTTGTTTGGCAACAGAGAGTGTTGTGGAGATTCCTCTGGAAAGCATAAAACCTCGGGGAGGTTTCCTCAGCCACTGGAAGTAGGAGAATATATATCAGGATTTTTCCTGCAATGGGCAAGAGAGAACTACCTCAACATTTCTTAGAGTATGATTTATCTCTCTCGAAGTTAATTACACTTGTCGCATTCCTGGAGTTACTTTTCCTTATAAACCCATAGAATAATTGCATGAAGCTTTTACTTGAAAAAAATCATCTTGGCTGGATACCTTTGAGTCTGCTTGTTTGTTTTTTGGTTTTCAACTATTTGACAGTTTGTTGCATCAAAAACATGGACTCCACAACAGGGGAATAGTCTTGGAGAGTGTCTTCTCCAAGATATATGGATAAATGGTTGATTTAAAAATAATCTTACAAATTGATGGGATGATTAGATTAGATTAGATTACTTAGTGTGGAAACAGGCCCTTCGGCCCAACAAGTCCACACCGACCTGCCGAAGCGCAACCCACTCAGACCCATTCCCCTACATTTACCCCGGCCCTAACACTACAGGCAATTAAACATGGCCAATTCACCTAACCTGCACATTTTTGGACTGTGGGAGGAAACCGGAGCACCCGGAGGAAACCCACGCAGACACTGGGAGAATGTGCAAACTCCAAGCAGTTAGTCGCCTGAGGCGGGAATTGAACCTGGGTCTCTGGTGCTGTGAGGCAGCAGTGCTAACCACTGTGCCACCATGCCGCCCATTGTAATTCTTAGAAACTAAACAATCCTGTGACTGCAAGGAATTTTATCCATTTGATTCTGATCTAAAGATGGCCCTGGTGGCTTAAAAAATTTGGTTTATCGTAATCAACATAACATTGGATAATGTAGATTTTCTATTCTCACCATTTGTCCTTTATATCCCAGACCTGCCTTTTGGTTTTAGCCTTGCACTGTTGGAATGCTGCTTTGATGTGTCCCTCAGGCAGTGAAGGGTGCTCAATTTTGTCCTTGTGGGTCGCATATTTTTTCTTTGTTTTTGAACCCATTCTGGTGACAGAAAATTGAATGCATTCCTCTGGGCACGGGAATCTAATATAGCTGACTTGCTTTGATTCTGCTTTTCTGAGTTGGAAATGTGAAGGTTTATTAGTTTGGTCATTAGCTGCATTTGAAATTTTTTTCTTGGCTCAGTCTGTTTTGAAGACTGAGACATTAATTTTTTTTATATAGCACTTTAACATAGTAAAACATCTCTGGGTGCTTCACAAGATCATTATAAATTACAATTTAACATTAGATCACATGGATACTGTAGGCCAAACGACATGACCTTTGGTCAAAAGCTAGGTTACTTCAGCATCTAAAAGGAATCAGAATGGGAACTGCTTTGGGTAGAAATTCCAGAGGAAGTGAGGACTGCAGATGCTGGAGATCAGAGCTGAAAAGGTGTTGCTGGAAAAGCGCAGCAGGTCAGGCAGCATCCAGGGAACAGGAGAATCGACGTTTCGGGCACGAGCCCTTCTTCAGGAAGAAGTGCTTGTGCCCAAAACGTCGATTCTCCTGCTCCTTGGATGCTGCCTGACCTGCGCTTTTCCAGCAACACCTTTTCAGCTCTAGAAATTCCAGAGCTTGACTTTGGCATTTGAAGACACATGTTAGTGATTACAACAAGAGATATACAAGAGATCAGAATTTCAAAATCTTATTGGATTGTAGGGTTGGTGGAGGTTATGAGTTAGTAAACAGAAAGATCATCAAGGATTTTAACGTGTAATGAGAACTGTAAAATCAGTAGTGCAGATTAGGAGTCATGATTAAATGAGATTAGTGAGAGTTAGCATTCAGGCAGCAAATTTTGAGTTGAGCTCCACTTTATGAAGGGTGTATGATTGAGAGGGATCAAGAGGAATATGTGAATAGTCCAGAGCTAGTTAAAAACACATTTCTGGAGAAAATGGGACGAGAGGGGTTGAGCCAGCCCAGAAAGTGAGTGTGTGTGGAGAATAGAGGAGAACCATGAAACTAAGAGGTGGCACTATCTAAAAGCAAAAGTCCAAGACAAAAACATTCAAATTGCAAATTTAATCTATGATGTGAAGAGTAACTAAGGTGGAACCATGCAGAGAGCCAACAAAAATCTTGGAACACTTGGCCTTCTACGACTCCGTATAGTGGCATGTCGGAATGCTCATGGTGATCAGTAGCTACACTTTTAGTAATGGAAAATCCTGTTGCAATGCTTGTTGGAGATGGACAAAGTTAGAAATCAGAATTAGAGTGGGCTGAAAATGCACAGCAGGTTACGCACCATCTGAGGAGCAGGAAAATCGAAGTTTCGGTCAGGAGCCCTTCATTAGGAATGAGGCTGGAAAGATAAATGGGAGGAGGTGGGGCTGGGAAGAAGGTAGCTGGAGTGCAATAGGTGGATGGAGGAAGGGGTAAAGGTGATAGGTCGGAGAGGTGGGTGGAGCGGATAGGTGGGAAGGAAGATTGACAGGTGGGACAGGTCATGAGGATGGTGCTGAGCTGGAAGTTTGATGAACGCCTCACCTTCTGCCTCGGAACTCTTCAACTCCATGGTATCAATGTGGACTTCACCAGTTTCCTCATTTCCCCTCCCCCCACCTTACCCCAGTTCCCAACTTCCAGCTCAGTACCATCCTCATGACCTGTCCCACCTGTCAATCTTCCTTCCCACCTATCTGCTCCACCCTCCTCTCCGACCTATCACTTTTACCCCTTCCTCCACCCGCCTATTGCACTCCCAGCTTCCTTCTCCCCAGCCCGCCCCCTCCCATTTATCTCTCCACCCCAAGGCTTCTAGCCTCATACCTGATGAAAGGCTCCTGCCCGAAACATCGATTTTCCTGCTCCTCGGATGCTGCCTGACCTGTTGTGTATTTCCAGCACCATTCTAATCTTGACTCTAATCTCCAGCATCTGCAGTCCTCACTTTCGCAAAGTTAGAAATCACATGACACCAGGTTATAGAACAACAGGTTTATTTGGAAGTACTAGCTTTCATAGCGCTGCTCCATCAAGTAACTAGTTAGTCCTTTCAAAGAAACCTGTTGGACTATGACCTGATGATATGTGATTTTTAACTTGGTCCACTCCAGTCCTACAGCGGCACCTTCACATGTTGGAGATGGAAACATTGCTGTAAATTTCTAATTCTGAAGTGTCACCTAAAGTATGCAGCAAACCAATTTGAATTTAATTTAGATTGAGGTTTTGTTTGAAGAAAAGTGAAGATTTATTGAAGTGATGTTAGGTTGAAATATGTTGTAATTTTGTTCAATCTTTTTTATTGATGCTGTTTAACAGCTGAAGTTGTTGGATTTGCAAACACTAAAAACAAATTCTTCTACTTTCAGTTCAGCCTCGACTTCATCAAGGTCAGCATGGGAGGTAAGTCTATTCAATCAATTTCTAAACTGCGAATCAACGGACTGTAAAACTGAAATCCGAAAGTACAGCCTCCATATCAATTTGAGATGAAAATAGAGTTGGAATGGGGAAACAGTTGTTTAAAACTATTTCCTTAATAGAAGCACCTTTTGGAGAGTTTTTAGGTTTTAACCTCCATCTTGACATTGATGTTTCTTCACGTCCACAAAGACTGCAGAGGAAAGAAACCTAACTGTTTCAGTCCAGCATCAAACTAGTAATCCGCTTCTCAAATAATTAAACATACGTTTGCTGGCAAAGGAAAAATTTATTTTATTCCTGAAGTAAAATGTGCAGAATCATGTCCAAATGGATCAAAATATGCACGTGTTTTTAGTAATAATTACTGCGTAATGAAAACTAATTTTCATTTCCCATTTGGTGATTTTGTATTCTTTCTACTCTGCTAATTTTGTTCTTATATAGCATAATGCTACTTTTTCTCTTGTCAATCGATATGGTTACCATGAAGAAGAAGAATTGCCAACATTGTTTTATTTGGAACTATTTCATAATTAACTCAGTTGTAAATTAATTTATGTTCGTAGCCTTTGTGGAAAATTTCTTACAGTTCTTTGTATACACTAGCTGATTTGACCGAGTTATTAACTTCTAGCTTTACAAAGTCTTTTTATTTAAGTTCCTCAATTGAGCTGTGTATCAGCTAAATTGTCATCTTTGTGGGAATCTTCCCCAAAGACCCTTTTATATTGTAAATTGATATTAGCAGCAAGATTCAAGAATTCATATTCTCTTAGAGCTTATTTACGTTAACAAGAGCAGTGGATAGAGAGTGTGGTGCTGGAAAAGTACAGCAGGTCAGGCAGCATCAGAGGGTGGGTACCCAACTGTTAACCAAACTGCTAATAAATTACACTTCTGAAATGCTATGCTGGAGGCCAATCAAATGAGAAGTAATGTTAAATCATTTAATGTAGCAGAGAGCTCCTTGACATTTGGAATGTAATTTAAATGTCTTCCTTGTTGAATTAATTCTATCCATTTGTTGGTAGTTTCTTTATTAAAACTAAATCAAATCAGTAATAAAATTTATTTCATGTACAAAAAAGTGAATATAATTATCCTTCCTTTGCAGTACCTAAAGAGTCGTCCCAGGAGGTAGTTTTCAAAGCCACAGAATTCACTATGTGTGAATGGTGTGGTTCACGTGTACTACCAGTACTTTTTCTGCAAATGACACCTGCTGCTTGCCACAATATACGAACATCTCTCAAAATGAGCAAAGAGAAAAGCTGGTTTGATTCTCAAGGGACTAGTAAGTATAATCCATTGCATTAATAAAGTTAAATTGATAACTTGATCTTTTGTGTGAATATCACTGTACTTAAGTGTATGTGTCACTGTGTGTTAAATAATTTAACCACTACCACTGGTTGCAGACCTACTTTGACTTCTGATTCTTCAATATATCATTTTATATTCACATTCCCATTCTTCTCCATGACCTTTCCATACTGTCAGTCCAGTTTTGTGACCTACAATCCGAGGAAGTTTGATCTCTCATTCTGACCCCTCACTCATCCCCATTATTACCAAACCAGTGCTATCAGCTGTCTGCATGTTAAACTCTTGGATTATATTCCTACATCTCTTTCATCCCTCTATCCCACTTTTTTCATTCAAAATGAGCCTTAAAACCTGCCACTTTGAATGTTCTCATCTGCCCTAATATCTCCTTGTGGGGCTTAATGTCATTTTTGTTTTAAGGCATTTCTATGAAATGCTTTGGAATGTTTCACTGCATTAACAGTACTCCATTAGTACAGGTTTTTATTGAACTAAAGCAGTTAGCAATATTTTAAGTGAAGAATAATAGCCACTTTGTAGAAATAGAATACCCTCCTCCTTATGTTGCTCTTCTTGTCTCTACATCTATTAAATTTGAAAACTTGATCTCTTCATATATCATCATGTTGAAACATGGATGAATATGACCCATAATGTCTGTCTTGCTCTTTGAAAGTTTACCAATTAGTCATATTTCCTTTCCCTTTAATTCTACTATTTCACATTTTACTATTTTATCCATTTCTCCATGTTCTTTCGAAAATATGATGGGCTGTTTCCAATTCATTTTAGCCAAATGATATTTCCAATTAATAAAATTGGCCCTTTCCAATTAAGCACATTGATTCTTGGTTTATGTTTGCTTTTTTCAACAAATACAATAAATCTAACTGAATTATGTTCACGAACATGAAGTTATTATCCACAAATCCCCCTTTCACTTGCTCATTTCTTATTGGGCTTGCTGAAAACTGGCTAAAAGTGTTCACGTGAAACAATTTCAGGAATTCTGTGCCTTCTATACCAGTAACGATTATTTAAAAACTCCCTGCTATTTCTGCCCTATTGTTTCTGCACTTCTCAGAGGTTTGCCCAAATGGCTATCTTACTCTATCTGGGGTTCTGTAGCATACTCCATAATGTTTGGTTATCTGTCTTCTGTTCCTTGTTTCAACCATTCTTGATAGTGCTTTAACAAATCATCACTCCTCATGGCTGTGATTTATCTTAACTAATGTTGTGACCTCCCTGACAGATGAACATTCTCCACTGATTAGATGAACATTTATAATCAGAACTATGCTGAAAAACAATTGATTGATCAAATTTAAGTTATGACAAGCTTGAATTAAATATTTCCCTGTGTCTTTCACCTCCATCCTTCATGTCGTGTGATGTTCTCCTCCACTGCATTTACTGTGATGGCAGTTTCTAAACATCCCTCCATTTTAATAAGTTCACTCTCATTACTCTTCAGTTCTGCTTAATATCATGAAAACATCAATGAAATCACCCTTTTAATATTGTAAATTCTAGTGAGTGCAGCCCTAATTTTCTGACTTTGTCACAAGTGAACCCTTGGAGTCCAGTCCTGTGAATCTAAAGTTTACCCCCTCCAAGGCCAGTGCATCCTTTCTATGATGTGGTGGTCCGAACTGAACGCAGTACTCCAGTCGTGGCAGGTTTTCGAATCATTTGTATTCTAGTCCTCTATAGTTGAAGGTCATGCGCTTTTTTGATTATTTTTTATACCTATTCATATGTTAATAATCTATGTAAAAGGACTCCTAAGTCATCTTGGACCTTTTCAATTTTCAATGTATAGAAAATATGCTTATTTAACTTCTACAGCTCCAAAATGAATAACCTTTTATTTACATGCATTGAAATCTACCATTTTCCCCATTGACTAAATCCATTAATGTCTCTTTATTTTATGCTTCCATCTAAAATCTCACTATATAACCTTTCTTTCTGTCATCAGCAAAGCTTAGTTATATGTTTTTCTCTCGTCATTTCAAGTTATTAATAAATACAGAGAATAATTGAGGCAGCAACACAGTTTTGTTGCATTTCTGTCCTCATCACATTGTACAATTAGAGCACAACCACTTCACCACCCTCTATCGTTTGCTTCTCAGGCAATTTCCCAATCCAGACTCTAATTTGCCTTTAAAACCAAGCTTTTGAGCGGCTTCATCAAATATCTTCTGGAGGTCCACGTAAAAGCCATCCATATACATTTCCTTCTCCATTACTTGTACCTTCAAAAAAACTCAGTTTCATCAAAATTGATCTTGCCTTTAAAAATCCATAGTGTCTGTGTGAATTTCGTCCATTTTCACTCACATTCTACTTTTCCTCAAGCCTCTGTCAATTGTGTTGGTGTAGATTCCTGTAACAATGCTATACAAATACCAGTTGTTTTATTAACTAATTTCCTATCGATGTTTAAACCTTGCTTCAACAGGCCTGCAGTGTAGCAATTTATCATGTTCTTTTTGAAAATTATCCATTGCGTTACTTTCATAATACAACATCAATAATGCAGAAAATAAATCGCACTTAAAGATCACCAATGTAACCTTTTTTAATATATATGCACATTGACCAAGATTTGTATGTTCTATTTTGCAGCTACTGATGAACGGTACATTGTTCTGATTTTTGAAGCTCTTCCGGATCCTCAAGCCGCTGATATTTTGGAAAGGATTTTAATTGAAATTGGCAAAAGGAGCAGTATACTAAACTTCTTTGCCACTATTTCTTTTTCTGAAGCAAATAGCAGGCTTCTTATTTTCACACAGAACCAAGAGGAACATCATGCAGGAAATCTATTGGTTAAAGACAGCGGGGTAAGCATGTTGCAGTTTTCCTGTGGTTCATTTCCACTAATGAAATTGTTTTATGGATGTTTAGGTGCAAACAAATGGAGATTTAATAGGAAATGATAAAACTTGGTTCTTCCATCCTCTTCTTATATCCAGGCTTCTTCTTTTTCCTGGAAGGATAAACCATGAAAATGTCTGCCAGAGATGGTTCTCTTCTCGAGGGAGTGGGAAGGGTATTTTCACCCTCTGTCTTTGTAAAGTTTCTTTGGCACCCCAAAGTGTTACAATATCAGTCCCACACAGGTTTCACCAGTTAACCACTGAATTTACATCTGCAGTCACTTTGTATCATACCTCTTTCAAAAAATGCATTTTAGATTTAAGGGCTTAAAACACCTGTAGTACTTTGGGGTTCTGATTAATCAGTGCAATCTGGGGTGTGCACTTTGTGCAGACTCACTGACTGATTGTGCCACCTTGTGAAGTTTTAAAAGTAAATGAAGCATTGTGCAGTTTTCAGTCAGTTTTCTGAAAACCAGAGGTCTGTGTCATAAGAAATGTGTGAAATATCTTCGTGTGTCTGTATGGGTTTCCTCCAGGTGCACTGGTAACCACCTACAGTCCAAAAATGTGCAGGTCTTCAGAGGGTCGCTGTTGTTACGACACAGGTAAACCCTTCTGCTAATTTAAACCTGACACACACAAGCTCACCGCGTGCCACAATCTGTTAGATTTTGAGGGGCAAAAACCATCCCACATCTCATTATTTAAAGTAAAAATTAACAATTTTGTTTAAGTCCAAAAGAGAACATTAATACAACAACTATTTAGAACTCCTTGCTCTTAAACCCATCTTTTACCTCCCCTTCCACGATGCAGGTTCAATTAAAAAAAAAACCAATGAAGATTTCCGAAAAATAATCACATTTCAAAATATGTCTCCCCTGTCGTCTTTTCTTTGGTCTTCTGCTGCACAGCGTTTCCTATGGACAGGTACCTTTCAGAGAGCTATTCGGCTAACAGTCTGTACTTGTTGGTGCCCTTTGCTGTTCTCCCCCTAACTGTTCAAAATGTTATACTCCAAAACATTGGATCATTACATTGATTTGATGTCATCCTAAACAGTAAAATTCAAATTCGATAGGAGTTTGGTATCTGGGGCATAATTTAAACTGATTGGCCAAATTTGAATTTGGCCATTGTTCCATGGGCATGACAACACAACTCCAGCTATTTGTTTCAACCAAATGTTACATTTTTAAATTGTTCAGCACACTGTGTGCTTTGTCGATTCTTGCCTGCTTCCTTTCTCTCTCAAAGGTACAGTACACATCTACACCTTCATAACTGTGTGGACTTGATGAATTGAATGGCCTACTTCCACACTAGGGGTTCTATGAAGTATGGAGATTCCAAAGTGTTGACAGCTAATTCAGTACTTTAAGTAAATTAGAACACAGGAGCAGGAATTAGGCCGTTTGGATCATTGAGTCTGCTCTACCATTCAATCATGGCTGATAGGTTTTTCAACCCCATTGTCCTGCCTTCTCCCTGTAACCCTTGAACCCCATTGGCAATCAAGAACTTAACTATTTCGGTGTTAAATATACTCAATTACCTGACCTCCACTGCCTTTACTGGCAATGAATTCCACAGATTCACCATTCTCTGGCTAAAGGAGTTTCTTCTGATTTCCATTCTAAAGAGTCTTCCCTTTACTCTAAGGCTATGCCTTTGAGTCCTTATCTCTCCTGCCAATGGAAACATCTTCCCAACATCTCTCTCCAGGCCGTTCATTATTCTATAAGTTTCGATCGGATGTCCACTCATCCTTCTAAACTCTATCGAATACAGTCCTATAATCCTAGAGATCTCAAACATTCCTCATATGTTAAGCTTTTCATTCCTGGGATCATTCTCATGAATGGTTGAGGACACTTGCTTAATTTTCATTTTCATATTTTCTTCTTTTAATTTTGGTTTGGTGCTTTAAACTGTAAACTGAGCTATTGGTACTTCTGAACTGGGGCTAGCAATTCTAGGTAAAAGAAAAACCGATCAAACAAGTTTTTGTTTATTCATGAGCTGAAAATGTGTTGCTGGAAAAGCGCAGCAGGTCAGGCAGCATCCAGGGAACAGGAGAATCGACGTTTTGGGCATAAGCCCTTCTTTTATTCATGAGGCAAGGCCTGGAAGTTAATTACAGATTGGTTCCTGGTCGAACAATTTTGTAGATGCTTTGTCGCCAGGGAAGAGCATTATATTTAGACAGATAGCAGAAGTTGGCTATTAATGAGGTTAGTACCAGGGAATTGGTTCCAGCAAGTCTGGAAAAGATCTTTTATGTTCAAGCACATTGCAGATGTTGAATGGTTACTGGGGCCTCGTAGAGTAGACTTCCAGTCTGTCAAGGAGTATTCAAAGTTTGATTTAGGTTTTGAACTTTTTTTTTTCCCCTGAGAGAGTCTGACTGTTGATGCTGCAGCATGAAGATTTGAAAACCCCTTGCCCAACCTCCCATTAGCAGTGCATGTCACCTCAGAATGCAAAACTAAGTAATAAGTATTACTGCCTTTCCTGTAGTAATATTGTAAGTATTATTGAGTGAACACATAGTGGTGACTGTCATGGACATCTTCAGAAAATCAACCTTGAAACCATCATCTATCCCTATAGAACAAAACATTTAAGTAATTTGGCCGGAATTGATGCACAGTCACTGAAGTTATCGTAGTCATTATCACTCAATCTAAATTCAGTTAAGTGGCACAGACACAATCAGCACCAGACTTCAGAGAATAATAAATGACTTTGACATCCAGACAGATTAATGAGGCAATGTGCCTCCATCATTGCATGCAAATCATGGCCAATACAGATGATGAACTTGTACGTTTCACTGCCCTATTTTAAGTTGGTGACCAGTGAAAAGGTAACCTTGATGCTACTCAATTTTCTCTCAGACTAATTAAAGAATTATATGTAGTTCTTTAATTAACAACATAATGTACTGTTAAAAATTGAAGTATGTGATGGCCTTTGCACATAAACAAAGAAATTGCATGGTATTCAGCAGAATGCATGTTTCATTAACTTCTTACTTCCCCAAGTCAGTGTGCTAGACCTATCTGCAACATCAGTCGAGTATCATCAGAATATGTAAATCCATTCATAAATGCACTGGTAAGCTGAGAAATTCATATGTGATCCCTGGTTACTGTTTTGTACCTGAATTCCCTTGGTGCCAAACTGAGTATAGTACGTTTTTATTTGTCTGTATTGTAATGACACAAGGTTTCCATTCCTGAGTCATTGACCTCACTGGAAAGTAATGTGTCATTTTGGATGCCATGTGCAAGCTAGTCATGCTCAGCTATGGTGCCATCTGTTAAAACTGCCTTCCATACGGATATGAGCAATGCTAGAAGTATTAGCCCATGTGTGGCACATCATGTCTGCTTTTCGCTTAAATAAAATCAGGGTTGAACTTCTGTATCAACTCTCCTTTTTCAGCCAATCCATTAATTTTCTTAGCACCCAAAATCTAATGCTCTCAGCCTTAAATAGTTTCTTCAACTGGACATCCACAGCTTTTTAGAGTAAAGAGTTCCAAAGATTCACAACCCTCTCAGTAAAGAAATTTCTCTTCATTTTGGCCCGAAACAGGCAACATCCTATGCTGAAGCGTTCCAGCCTCGGAAAACTGCCTCTTAGCATCCAGTTTTCTAATCCTTATATATCCCAATATATTCTCATTCTTTTAAACTCCAGAGAATACAGGCCCATTCTACTTAACCCACTTGTCCCCAAAATCAATCTGATAAACTTTGGTTAATGTTGTCTAAGGCAAATAAATTCGAACATAAGACATAGAAACAGAAATTAGGCCATTCAGCCAATAGGTGGGCTCCGCCGTTGGGGAAGTAAGAAGTTAATGAAACATGCATTCTGCTGAATACCATTGCAATTTCTTTGTTTATGTGCAAGTTTCTCAACCTCATTCTCTTGCTTTTTCCCCATAACCCTTGATCCTCTTGATAATCAAGAACCTGTCTATCTCCATCTTAAGTATACTCATTGACCTGGCCTCCACAGCCTTCTGTGGCAATGAATTCCAGAGATCCACCACTCTCTGGCTGAAGAAGTTTCTCTTTATCTCGGTTAGAAAAGACCTTCCCTTTACTCTAAGGCTGTGCCCTCGGGTCCTAGTCTCTCCTACCAATGGAAACATCTTCCCAACATCTACTCTGTCCAGGCCATTCAGTATTCTGCAAGTTTCAGTTAGATTTCCCCCTATATCCTTCTAAACTCCATCGAGTATAGATCCAGAGTCAGCCCGTATAGCTTCTGCTAGTGGTTCAATTATTAGCATAAATAGCAATGGTGAGAGAGGACATCCCTGAAGGCAGCCCCTATCCACACTGAAGCTATCCGAGCCATATCCATTAGTAATCACAACTGCCTTGGGATCACTATACAGTGTTGAGACCCATTTGGTAAACAATTTTTTCCAACGCCAAACCTTTCCAATGTGTAAAACAAATATGACCATTGAACCCTGTCGACTGCCTTTTCCACGTCTAATGAGACTACTACTCCTGGTATCTTTCCCTGATGGCAGGCTTGAATCACATTCAAAACCCTTCTAACATTATTGGATGATCTACGGCCCTTAATAAACCCCGTCTGATCCTCCTTTATAATATGTGGCAATACCCTTTCTAGCCTTGATGCTAATGTTTCAGAGAGGATTTTAAAATCTACATTCAGCAAGGATATTGGTCTGTATGACGCGCAATCTTCTGGGTCCTTTCCTTTTTTAAGGATAAGAGAGATATTCGCCTCTTTCAGTAAAGGCGGGAGACAGCCCTGACTGTATGAATAGTTATACATGTCCATAAGTGGACCAGCCAATATTCCTGGAAAAGCGCAGCAGGTCAGGCAGCATCCAAGGAGCAGGAGAATCGACATTTCGGGCATTAGCCCTTCTTCAGAAAACATCGACTCTCCTGCTCCTTTGATGCTGCCTGACCTGCTGTGCTTTTCCAGCAACACATTTTTCAGCTCTGGTCTCCAGCATCTGCAGTCCTCACTTTCTCCCAGCCAATATTCCTGTAAATTCTTTATAGAATTCAGCTTGAAAGCCATCTGGGCCAGGTGCCTTACCGCTCTGAAGTTGCCTGATTGCGTAAAGTATTTCTTGGATTGTTAGGGGAGCATTCAAGACCGATACCTGTTCCGGAGTTAGGTCCGGAAAGGTCAGGTTTTTAAAAAATGACTACATCCTCCTAGTCCTGTCTTCGCAATCCTGCGATTTCTATAAATCAGAATAAAATTTTCTAAAGATTGCATTAATCCGTTTATGATCATGAGTCAAAATAGGAGAAAGTGAGGTCTGCAGATGCTGGAGATCAGAGCTGAAAATATGTTGCTGGAGAAGTGCAGCAGGTCAGGCAGCATCCAGGGAACAGGAGAATCGACGTTTCGGGCATAAGGGCTTATGCCCGTTCCTGAGGAAGGGCTTATGCCTGAAACGTCGATTCTCCTGTTCCCTGGATGCTGCCTGACCTGCTGCGTTTCTCCAGCAACACATTTTCAGCCATGAGTCAAAATACCCTTACTTTCCTTGATAGACGTGATAGTTTGAGGGGCCTTCTTTTTCTTTGCAAGAAATGCTAAGTATCTACCAGGTTTATCGCCACATTCATATAACCTTTGTTTTACAAATAATATTTCCCTCTTAGCCATTTGGGTAAGCGTGGTGTTTAGAGCTGTCCTAAGGGCTGTAATCCTTCGTAATTTGATAATAGAAGGTCTGTCAGCGTATGCTGTTTCAGCCGCTTTTAAGCGAGCTTCGAGCAGACGCTGTTGTTCTCCCTTTAATTTTTTCTGGGTCGCTGAGTATGAGCGCGTAAGCTTTGATGGTCTCCCACATCATTGATGGGTTGCTAGCCGTATCTGAATTAATTTCTAAAAAAGTTTTAAATTCTTGAGAAGTACTTTACAAATTTACTATCTTTCATCAGGAAGGGGTCCATACGCCAATGCTGGGGGGATGTCTCATTGTTCCTCGCCTTGGTTTCCATATATACAGCAGCGTGGTCGGAAATTACTATACTGCCTATTTTACAGGATGATATGGAATTTTTAAAAATCAAGGGAGCAAAAAACATATCGATTCTGGTATGACATTTATGTGGATTGGAGTAAAAAGAAAAATCTCTGCCCTGTGGATGAAGGCATCTCCATACATCTACTAGTCCTTATTCTTAGTTCAAATCCACCAATTGTCTAGATCTGGGAGATACTCCTGCAGTACTCTTGGGAATCCTATCTATTTCTGGATCCATAATACAATTAAAGTCTCCCCCTATAATTGTATGACGAACACTGAGAGCCATCAATTTTGAGAAGGCTTCCGTTATAAATGTAAAAGGATGTGCCGGGGGGGCAATACAAACTTAAAATCCCATATTTCTCTCCATTTATAAGGGCTTTAATCAGAATATATCGTCCAGATTCGTCTTTTATCTGATTTAGGATTTTGAAAGGGAAAGTCTTCCGAATAAGAATAACAACTCCCCTGCTTTTTGAGCTAAAAGAAGAAAAAAAGGCCTGATCAAATCCACCCTGTCGTAATTTCAAGTGTTCTTTATCCAATAAGTGTGTCTCCTGTAGGAGAGCTATATCAACCTTTTCTTTCTTGAGGTTTGATAATATTTTCTTCCTTTTGACTGGTGAATTACTCCCCTTGACATTCCAGGTGGACCACTTAACCGACTGATCAACCATAATCGTCCGGGCAAATCCGAGACCCCTCGGGAGGGGAAACCCAATCCAGAACATCCCGAGCATAGAGCGTATAAAATTCACAAAAATAAAGGCTCTCTAATACACTCACTCACAACAGTATAATAAAAAACTATTTCTAAATAAAACAAATATAAAACATATTTAAATGGAGATTTTCCCCCTTGTTCCCAAAGGGTATCACTTCCTTTCCGAACGTCCATCGTATCCTCACCCAACCAATGCCCCACCCTTGACCCAGGCACTCCTCAACAGAATGAAGAAAATTCAAATATACTACAGAGCTAGAGTAAACAGTGAGCACCTTACCCCCACCCACACAACACCTGGATATATTTGGTAATGTTAATAACCATGTGTAAACATATATAACTATAAAATTACAACCTCAACAAGTAATAATTAAATATAATAATACAAATTAGCAAGGGAAAACAACCCCGCTCCTAGAGACAGAGGTAAAATAGGATAAGGTAACCACCTCCCCCCACCAACATTAACTAGACCCCCCGGCCTATATATAAAATTAAGTAGAGAACAAATAAATAAGTCCCTCTCCCCATCCCCCAAGATAATATTAAACAGTAAGGTTAAAAAAAAGGATTAATATATTAAAATAAATAGGAGGGTATGTAAACCGAAGTGGGGGGGAAAGCAAACCAACATCAATTAACACACACAATTTATCTAAGAGAGTCCAAACATTCCTTGGCCTTTTCCGACGAATCGAAGTTATACACGGACCCTTCATGGTTAAAGCGTAGCGTCGCTGGGTGGGGCAAGGAGTACTGAATATTTAAGTCCCTTAAACACTTCTTCGCCTCATCAAATGCCTTCCTCTTTCAGACCAGAGCTGGGGTAAAGTCCTGGAATAACATGATCTTGGATCCTTTATAGATCATGGCTTGGGGATCTTTTCCAAGATTTCTGGAGGCTTCTAAGAGTATCTGCCTCTCCTTGTAGCTCTGCAGCCGGAACAGGACCAGGCGGGGGCGCTGGTTTGAGCCGGGTCCGTGCATTGCGACCCGGTAGGCCCATTCCACCCTTACCTGGCCTGATCCAGCCTCCAGATTTAACAGCTGTGGAAGCCATTGTTCAAGGTACACTAAGCTGGCCTTCTTCTTCCTGTTCGGGAAGGCCCAGCAAATGAATATTTTTTCGACGACCTCGATTCTCTGAGGTCTGGACTCGCTGTTCGAGAGTCCGGACCCGATCCACGGTCGATTGTGCTGCAGTTTCAGAGGTCGCGGCCTTCAGCTCCGCCCCTCCGACTCGGCGCTCGATTTCCTTGATGTCTCGGTCGTGCTTTTGCAGCGCTGCCGAGAGTGAGTCCCATCTGATTAGGGATTCTTCAATAAAAGCATCTATCTTCGCATTGAGTTTGGAGATTATTTCCATAAGACTTGCCACCGTAGGTAAGTCCCCCGGGGTGGCTGCGGACGCCTCTGCTGCAGCTGAGGTGGGTGGGGGAGGGGTTCCTGCTTGCTGAGAGCTATGGGCTTCCTTCCCATTAGTCATTTTTACTGGAGATTAAATTGTTTAAATTCAATACTAAACAACTAATTACATTAAGTAAAAACTTTTAAATGATTTGGTGAGTGTGGTGCGGGCGGGTGACCCACTTTGCCCGTCTTGGGAGGAGCACTGTAGACTCAGACTTGCTGGGTCTCCGCCATCTTGGATCCCTCCCTTACTGCCTTTTTAAACAGGGCTGTCAAGTTAGTGATTTTCCAGTCCTCTGGAACCTTCCCTGACTCTAACGATTCCTGAAAGATCACCACTAGTGCCTCCACTATCATTTTAGTGATCTCCCTTAGAACCCTAGGGTGTAGTCCATCTGGCCTAGGTGATTTATCCACCTTCAGGCCATTCAGTTTTTCTAACATCTTCTCCTTGATCATGGCCTTGATCATACTTAGCTCTATCCCCCTCACGTACTCAAAGTTTTGGGATATTACTCATGTCTTCACTGTGAAGACTGATGCGAAGTAAATATTCAATTCATCAACTATTTCCTTCCCCACTGCTATCTCTCCAGTGACATTTTCCAGCAGCCCAATGTGCCCTTTTGCCTTTCCTTTGCCCTGTATTTATTTAAAGAAGCCCTTACAGTCGTCCTATATGCTACGAGCTAGCTTACTCTCATATTTAATCTTTTTTTCGTTCCATTCTATTGGTCTCTGTAAGCTTCCCAATCCTCTGGTTTCCCACTGCCCTTCGCCACATTATTTGCTTTCTCTTTTGCTTTTATGCTATCCCTGACTTCTTGAGTTAGCTATGGTTGCCTCATTTCCACCCCCCCCCCCCCCCCCCCATACCATGCTTCCTTTTCCTCAGGATGAATCTCTATGTCTCCTGAATTATTCCCAGACACTCCTGCCATTGATGTTCTACTGTCCTTCCTGCTGGGCTCCCCTCCCAGTCATTTCTACCCAGCTCCTCCCTCAGACCTCTGTTGTTGCCTTTATTCAGTTTTAATACCACTTCCCCTGATTCTATCTTCTCCCTCTCCAATTGCAGAGTAAATTCAATCATACTATAATCACTGCCTCCTAAGAGTTTCTTCACCTTAAGCTCCCTTATCAAGTCTGCTTGTTCCCTAGTGAGCTCCACCACAAGCTTCTCCAAAAAGCCATCTTGTAGACATTCAACAAATTCTTTTTCTTGCAATTCACTACCAACCTGATTCGCTGAAAGTCATCTATGATGAATAACCTATAATATAAAATCCTATGGCAACATTTGAAGAAAATTAGGAGAGTTCACTTGACATCTCCCAGTACCCTGGCCAGTATTTATCCATCAACCAACATCTAAAACAAATTAATTGGTCATTTATTTCATTTCCGTTTGTGTGAGTTAACTATGTTTAAATTGACATTCCTTATGTTGCAACAGTTATTACAGTTCTCAAGTTGTCCTAGTTGTAATTTGGTTGTGGAGATGCTGTGAGGTCATGAATAATGTAGTCTTATCAGCCTGCAGGCTTTTGCAATCAAAGCTCCAAAATTAAGAATGGTTTCTCCTGAAAGGAGCAACGAATGTAACCAGGATCTGCAAATCTATATAAACATGAATAGGCAATCTCAGCAGAAGAGAGGGACCACCATTACTGAGGAAATGCTGTTTCTGTACTTAATATGAAGGAGATTTTACATGGTCCTGGATCAGTGACCTTGCTGCTCTGACAATGGCAGTCAGGCACTAACTTTGGCAAGTGAGGTTCTTTTATGCAGTTTTTCTGCTCATTCAGTGCGATATCACTGGCTTGCTATCGATATAGTTTGACCCCTATTTTTCATTGACAATTATGTTTCAAGGTAGACTCTGGCATGTTCTTAAAAATCTGAATAGGTTTCTAACAGTATACAAGGTGTAATAATGCAGAAGTAAGGTCTCTTCAGGTATTATTAACCTTCAACTTGCCATGAAAGGATGTTGCAAATGTCAACTTCACCTGCTTCCCAAACTAGTGAAAGTAGGTTTTCTACTGAATTGAGTCAGCAAGTTAATGAAGTTTCAGACCAAGCAGTATTCGACCAGATATAATTAAAGTTCTAATTAAATGTCAAACACTAGTTATTTTCATTCCATCTGTAAATGAAAGGAACTGAAGTTGTCAAGAACTAATTGACCTGCTGTGATTGGTTGCTAAGAACTAAGAACTAAAGATAGGCACATGATATCAGATAGTTGAGAGGGACAAGGCTCTCACAGCAAACTGACAATGCAAGTGGGAGAGCCTTAAAATAGTGTCACAAGGCATCTGATATCAAGCAGTACTATCTGTTAGTCTAATGGAGGGAAAAATTACTGGGATAACAGCAGTAAGTTACTATGTTTTCCTTTCTCTCTGCCCGCCTCTGCAACTCCCCTTCCCCCAAGTTCATGTTGCTCTTTTTCAGTGTATCTGTCTCTCTCGCTTCCGCTTCCCCCCTTTCTCCTGCTCCATCCGTCTCTCCCATAGTGTGTGTGTGTCTCTCTCTTTCTGTCTCTCTTTCTTTCTCTCTCTCTCTCTCTCTCTCTCTCTCTCTCTCTTCCATTCTCCGTGTCTCTTTCTCTGTTTCCCACCCCTTTCTCTCGTCCACTCTCCCTCAATCCCTTCTTTCCCCCATTTCCCAACATTGCTTCTGTTTTCTTCTTTACCTACATGTCACATGTTTTTAATCTATTCTTCTAGGCTTCCTCCAAATATTGTTTGCGAAACGCCAGCCTTTCAACTGATGATGGTCTGGGAGCATCCCATACTTCCTTTACGGGTCCCATTGAAAAGTAAGTCTATTAAACTGAGAGGAAAACTCTCAATAGTTAAGTAAAAGTCCTTGAAACAAACTACAGTTTATTTCAGAATAATGAAATAGACCAAATATGCTGTTGAAGTGATCCACAAGGCTGGTTTACGGATTTCAATCATAAAATGTTACCTTTTTGAAGGTAACAAAAGCTATATTTTATAAAAGTTATTAACAGTTGACATATAGGTATGTATAAAATGAATGGGGACACAGAGGGGTTCAGATTCCCCATTCCATTTTGTACAGAATTTGGTGTTTCAATTGTGATGGATTTTAAGCTGAGGCCAAATATTAGCCGATGGAGGAAGAAAATGCAGCAGAAATTTTCGCAACCATTAACTTTTCTGGAACCCGAAACCCACTAGATCACCAAATTTACTTTCTTGATTTTTTGTTGTACATTTCTCCTCCTCACCATCCTTCAGCTCAATTAAGATGATTTCTGATGTAAACCTGACTGGAAGAGCATTTCTGCAGCAGCTTGGAATTTCATCTGGTGCTTTATGCACTTAAAATGATTGCCACATAGTTTTGAATGTTGCACTGTCTAGAATGAGAAAATGCTTATAATTTGCATACATTTCCATCTCTCAAGGAATTTTATGGCTCCAAGTGTGGTTCTGTTTTTACCAGGCTGATAGTTTACCCACCTCCTCCATCCAAGGGTGGCATATCTGTGACTAATGAAGATCTCTATTGTCTGAAAGAGGGAGAATTCTTGAATGATGTTATCATAGATTTCTATTTAAAGTAAGTAATACTGTTCATTTTAAATTTCTGTAAGTATTAACGGGCAGTATAAATGAAGTGACTGTTTGTTTAAAAGCAGAGTCTTGACCATGGCCCCATGGCTTTAATAGTCAGCAATGGGTAAAATGGTGAAGTCACTTTATGGATAAATAGCTGAATAGTGACACTTTAGTTAATAGAGAACAATAAGTATTAATATTATAAGAGAGTACATGTGATTGACAAGCCACCTTTTATTTTGTAACTCTATAGCTGAAAACCACAGGTATTCCCTGCTAAATTCCCTGTCAAGGATAGTAATGGGAAGTTGCGTGTGGAGGCTGAAGAGATTGGGGAGACACTGAATGAATACTTTTCATCAGTATTCACTCAGGAACAGGACATTTTTGCCAATGTGAATATTGAGTCATGATTAATTAGATTGGACGACTTTGAGGTATGTAGGGAAGAGGTGTTGGAAATTCTGGAAAGGGTGAAAATAGGTAAGTCTCCTGGGCCTGATGGCATTTATCCTAGGATTCTCTGGGAAGCAAGGGAGGAGATTGCAGAGCCATTGGCCTTGATTTTTATGTCCTCGTTGTCTATAGGAATAGTGCCAGAAGATTGGAGGATAGCAAATGTAGTTCTCTTGTTCAAGAAGGGGAGTAGGGATAACCCTAGTAACTATAGACCGGTGAGTCTCACTTCTGTTGTGGGCAAAGTCTTAGAGAGAATTGTAAGGGATAGGATTTATGAACATCTGGATAGGAATAATGTGATCAAGGATAGTCAGCATGGTTTTGTGAAGGGCAGGTCGTGCCTCACAAACCTTATTGAATTCTTTGAGAAGGTGACTAAGGAGGTAGACTAGGGTAAAGCGGTAGATGTGGTGTATATGGATTTTAATAAGGCGTTTGATAAGGTTCCCCATGGTAGGCTACTGCAAAAAATACGGAGGTATGGCATTGAGGGTGAGTTGAAGGTGTGGATTAGGAATTGGCTGGCTGGAAGAAGACAGAGGGTAGTAGTTGATGGTAAAGGTTCATCTTGGAGTGCAGTTACTAGCGGTGTTCCGCAAGGATCTGTTTTGGGACCATTGCTGTTTGTCATTTTTTATAAATGACCTGGAGGAGGGGCTAGAAGGTTGGGTGAGCAAGTTTGCGGATGATACGAAAGTCGGTGGAGTTGTTGACAGTGAGGAAGGATGTGTCAGGTTACAGCAGGATATAGATAAGCTGCAGAGCTGGGCAGAAAGGTGGCAAATGGAGTTCAATGTAGGTAAGTGTGAGGTGATTCACTTTGGTAAGAGTAACAAAACGACGGGGTACTGGGCTAATGGTCGGATACTTGGTAGTGTGGATGAGCAGAGGGATCTTGGTGTCCATGTACACAGATCTCTGAAAGTTGCCACCCAGGTAAATAGTGCGGTGAAGAAGACATATGGCGTACTGGCTTTTATTGGTAGAGGAATTGAGTTCCGGAGTCCTGAGGTCATGTTGCAGTTGTATAAGACTCTGGTGCGGCCGCATCTGGAGTATTGTGTGCAGTTTTGGTCGCCATACTATAGGAAGGATGTGGAGGCACTGGAACGGGTGCAGAGGAGGTTTACCAGGATGTTGCCTGGTATGGTAGGAAGATCGTATGAGGAAAGGCTGAGGCACTTGGGGCTGTTTTCATTGGAGAAAAGAAGGTGTAGGGGCGGCTTGATAGAGGTATACAAGATGATTAGGGGTTTAGATAGAGTTGACCGTGAGAACCTTTTTCCATGTATGGAGTCAGCTATTACGAGGGGGCATAGCTTTAAATTAAGGGATGGTAGGTATAGGACAGATGTTAGGGGGTGGTAGGTATAGGACAGATGTTAGGACAGATTTTTTACTCAGCGTGAGTTCATGGAATGCCCTGCCAGTAGCAGTGGTGGACTCTCCCTCTTTATAGGCATTTAAACGGGCATTGCATAGGCATATGGAGGATAGTGGGCTAGTGTAGGTTAGGTGGGCTTGGATCGGTGCAACATCGAGGGCCAAAGGGCCTGTACTGCGCTGTATTTTTTTCTATGTTAAATTGTTTATTTGAACCATCAGAAGGATTTTTGCAATGTCTCATGTGGTAGATTTGACTGAGAATTTAAGGTAGAAAATGGACCTGGATAAGAATTTGTTGGCAGGCAGTGTGTTACACGGTCACAGGGAGTTGTTCAATGGAAAAGGTCACTTTGAAAGGAAAACAAAGTGTCAATGTTTAGATCCATTTTTTTATCTGCATATAAAAGCCAGTTAAGTTTTGTTTTTAAATTGCAGACAGCATTAAACTAGGGGCACAGGCAGTTAACAGTTTTTAGCCTGATGAGATATACAATGCAGTTGAACATTGGGTAGTGGTTTTCACTTTAAACACGTGACATAAGTATAAAGTCAATGGCATTGATTTTGCATAAAAGGTTTTGAAAGAAAAGCTGAACAGTAACAATGGACTCATTTTCAGTGTTGGCCATTCAGAGGAGGTAGAGCTGAAAATGTGTTGCTGGAAAAGCGCAGCAGGTCAGGCAGCATCCAAGGAACAGGAGAATCGACGTTTCGGGCATAAGCCCTGATTCCTGAAGAAGGGCTTATGCCCGAAACGTCGATTCTCCTGTTCCTTGGATGCTGCCTGACCTGCTGCGCTTTTCCAGCAACACCTTTTCAGCTCTGATCTCCAGCATCTGCAGTCCTCACTTTTTCCATTCAGAGGAGGTAGATTACCGGCTCAAATAATACAGTGCACGTTTATAGAAATTGTGTGGAAGTTCATAAGTTGCCCTGATTAACATTTTCTACAATATTCTCACTAGGCTATTACTCCAGAATCCCAGGTTTTGGAGGGCCCAGGTTTGAATCACAGCTGGAATTTGAATTGAATTTTTAAAAAATCATGAAACCATTGTTGATTGTGGAGGTTCTCTGATGTCCTTTAGGGAAGCGTCTGTGCTTACTTGGTCTGGTTTACATGTGAGTCAAGACCCACAGCAATGTAGTTAACTCTTAACTGCGTTCTGGGCAATTTGTGACAAGCTAATTCTGGATAATGCTGGACCAGTCAGTTATGCCCACATTTCCATGAATGAATTTTAAAAAATGTTCGAAGGCCATTATGTCGTTGCCAGTCTCAAGCACTTATCTACTGTAATCCTGTTTCCCAGCACTTAGCCTGTAATCTTCTAGGCAGTGTCATTTCAAGTATTTATCTAAATATAGGTTTGTGTGCGTGTGTGTGGAGGCATAAGTACATAAATGTGGGTATTTTTGAGCATGCAAAAAAGAAAATGATCCTGTCTACATTATATGCAAGAGCACCTTATAGTTGAAATGCATAAAAACTTCAGTTAGAACGCATTGTGAATGAGGCACCTTCCCCTGCAACCGCAAGAAATACAAAACTTGCGCCCACACCTCCCCCCTTACTTCCCTCCAAGGCTCCAAGGGATACTTCCATATCCGCCACAAATTCACCTGCACCTCCACACACATCATTTATTGCATCCGCTGCAACCGATGTGGCCTCCTCTATTTTGGGGAGACAGGCCGCCTACTTGCGGAACGTTTCGGAGAACACCTCTGGGACATCTGGACCAACCAACCCAATCACCCCGTGGCTCAACACTTCAACTCCCCCTCCCACTCCACCTAGGACATGCAGGTCCTTGGACTCCTCCATCGCCAGACTGTAGCAACACGACGGTTGGAGGAAGAGCACCTCATCTTCCGCCTAGGAACCCTCCAACCACAAGGGATGAACTCAGATTTCTCCAGTTTCCTCATTTCCCCTCTTTCCCCCCCCCCCCCCCCCCCCCCCCCCCCCCTTGTCTCAGTCAAATCCTCGAACTCAGCACCGCCTTCCTAACCTGCAATCTTCTTCCCGATCTCTCCGCCCCCACCCCACTCCGGCCTATCACCCTCACCTTGACCTCCTTCCACCTATCGCATTTCCAACGCCCCTCCCCCAAGTCCCTCCTCCCTACCTTTTATCTTAGCCTGTTGGACACATTTTCCTCATTCCTGAAGAAGGGCTTATGCCCGAAACGTCGATTCTCCTGTTCCTTGGATGCTGCCTGACCTGCTGCGCTTTTCCAGCAACACATTTTCAGCTCTGATCTCCAGCATCTGCAGTCCTCACTTTCTCCTCCAAGAATCAGCGCACAGAATTAGAGGTAATGATTGGATACGGGCAATTGGTAGGAATAAAGCGAGTATTTGGAGAGCATCAGGATATAATGAGTGGTGCTCTACAACAGCCTGTGCTTTTCATCATATATGTTAACTTTGAAAGAATCCAGTTGTATATCCAAATTTACAAAAGAGATAAAGTTCAGAGTAACACTAAGTCTTGTAGATAGTACCAGAAATGTGGCAGATGCAGTTCAACATAAGAGTGCAATATCATTCATATTGAGTCTTGAGAAATACAAACCAGAATATTTTTATAATGGTGAAATTCTAGGAATTGTTGAGGCGCAAAACTGTTCATGTATACAGATTGCTGCAAGTTCGTGCACAGATAGAAACTGTAATCAAAAAGGCAAGTGGAATATTGGTTTGAAGATTGAACAAAACCAGCTTACTAGCCTAAAGATCTACTTTCTGTTTGTGTTCTGAATGGCCTATCCTTAGCTTCAGTTTTAAATTCTTGTCCTCTGCCAATTCCATTGGAATGGGCGTAGATACCTTTACAACACATTTTCAGAAAGAGTAAGTGTACTTGATGCTACCTCCCTGTGATTGATACTGATTAAAACCCATAGCAGACAGAAATTCAGACTTCCACATTTTATTCAGTATGGGATCCCCCTCATCATATCCCTATTCAAGCTTCCAGCCTGACAATGAATTCAAGTTTCTTCCAAGCGCCATTTAAATCCTTATTCAAAATATCTGATACTTGTCCATTCCAATGCATCATGTCTACTTTGCTTGAATAGTTTACTTATATGTAGTAGTACATAATTCATGCCACTGGATGGCACTATCAGAAAACTTAATGTAATTGGTTTCATCCTTTTTATAACTGTTTCACGGCAGTGTTGCAGAAATTTTCTTGTTTTAACACAGCAAGTTATTGGTATTGTGTAGTAACTATTAATTCTTTAACAAATGAGACTTAAATAAAGAATTATATTTATAAAAAGAAAAGAATCGGCATTTTTAAAGTGACTTCCTCAGAACATGCTAAATGCTTTCCAGCTAATGAAGAAATGTTACTGTTAACTTTTACAATTCCTGTTTACTTGCTTTTTAAATGTATTGTTTCCTACTGATAACACCAATTCCACATGTAACTTTTAAATTAATAACCTGATCTATCTTGGTCGTTAGGAAGCTGACTGGGGCACCAATTCAATGTCACAAACATTGTTATAAGATCTTTCATATCCATTTGAATAACCACAAAAGGTTCTGCATTGTTTTGATATCTCATGTCAAAAGCTCTACCTTTAATAATCATTCTTAATACTGGAACGTCAGTTTAGATTTACTATGCAGTTGCTGCTGTGAAACTTGAAATTGTGCATTTCAGACTCTTGAGTGAATGTGTCAGTTATTGAAATCAGGAGAGTGTGGCATGAAGGAAACTAAAATTTTAAATAACGTAAAGCAGTGGTGCAAATGGCTTCAAGTTCCATCAAATTTCAATGATGGATTACTTCCACTGTTTGTTTTGTCAGGAATTGTAGAAAGGTTCCATGCAAGATCTAAAGGACCTTCAACACCATCTGTGACTGCAGCTTCCAATCAAACAGAGCACCCTGATCCTAAGGAAGAAAGCAAAGAACATACAAATTTTCTTGCAGATATTTATTGATTAATTATTTCAATTATATCTGTGGAGGAGAACTGAAACTAGGGAAAAGGTGTAAGCTGTCTTCTGAAAATATTTGTTAAGTGTAGTTGTCAATTAACTATATATTGGTGTAAGTTTTATGACTGTTGAGGTGATCTTTCACCATAGGGCATGGCAAGGCCTGAGTTAATTGTACAATTTAGGTATTTGGCAGGAGGCCAGTCTACATTGATTTAGCATTACTGTGACAAGCGAGGATTTTTTCTTTGGCTTTTTCCTGATTCTTTCTTTTCAACTCTGCAGGTATTTAGTTCTTGAAAAGATCAAGCAGCAAGATGCAGATAGAGTACACGTTTTCAGCTCCTTTTTTTACAAACGACTGAATCAACGAGAACGACGGAACATTCCGGAATCTGCCAATTTATCGTAAGCTTTCATAACTGAGAAACAACAGTTGTGTGACTTTCCTGTATTGGAGTGGGATGCATGAAAAGGGTTTTGTGAAAAATCCTATGTTCTTCCAAAGTTTTGAGGATGTCCTATTAAACCAATGGGAAATCAGTAAGGCTGATTGTGTTGAGGGAGTGTCCATATTGGACCCTAACTTTTCATTGTTAACAGAAAATGCTGGTGAAAATCAGCAGGATTACCAACACCTGTGCAGAAAGAAACAAACTTGTACTAGACTTGATATTAACTCTGTTTCTTTTCCACATCAAATTAGTTTCTGATTTTATGTCAGATTTCCAGCATCCACAGTACTTTGCTTTAACTAATTATTGATGTGCCTTTCAAAATACTTTCAGTTCCATTTGAAGAACTTGTTTTTCCCTTTCCATATTGGATGAATGGCAATTTCTAAAATATCCTTTCCTGATACACCATCCTGTCCCAATATAGATGCACTTAATTTAGTACGCACCCTGTTTATTCATCTAAAGCTTGAGGCTAGAGTTTTCTGCTGGTCCACCTCCCAGTGGTTTTCTGTTCATTTGATTTATGTAATAGAACATCTTTGGCTGTCATGTGCAGAATCCCAGTTCATGTATTTCTGGAAGAAATTGATTTTTAATGATTTTTAAACCATTATCTTGCACATTGAATAAAAAGGATATCGTAACCTAGCTAATAACCCTTTCCCTCAGTAGCTTAATTTTATTTTGTTGGATTATCAATTAACTTCTAAGAGACTTGAGAACCACAGTTTGCTTTTATTTGTTCTTGTGATGTGGGCAATAACGGCTAGACCAGCATTTGTTGCCCATCTCTAATTGAGCTGGAGAAGATGGTGAGCAGCTGCCTTGAAGTGTTGCAGCCATTAGGGTAGAGGAACACACTCAATGCTGTTAGGTGATGAGTTGCACGATTGTGACCCAGTGAAGGAATGGCGATATAGTTCTAAGTTGAAATGGTGTGGTGCTCCTGTGCATCTGCTGCTGTTGTCCCTTGTCTTTCTAGGTGGTCAGGGTGGGTTTGTAAGACCAAAGAACACTTAGTGACTTACTGTGATGCATTTTGTTGACTGCATGGTGGAAGCAATGTGTATGTCAGTGGTGGAAGGAGTTAATGTAATGGCAGTCAAGTGTGCTGCTTTGTCCTGGATGGTGTCAAGCCTGTTGAGTGTTTTTGCAGCTGCCCACATCCATTCATTCTCCTGACTAGTGCCTTGTAGATGGTGGGCAGGCTTTGGGAAGTTAGGAGGTGAATTAGTCACCAGAAAAATGTTTAGCCTCTGAACTGCTGTTTTAGCCATAATATTTATATGCTTGGTTAATTTCATAACTGGTCAATAGAGACACCCAAAATGTTTATTGTGGGTGATTTGGTAATGTTGACTCCATTAAAACTCAAAGGTTGATGATCAGATTCTCACTTATTGGAGATGTTAATTACTTGTCACTTGTATGGTGTTAATATTCCTTGTCACTTAGCAGCACAAGCCTGTATGTTGTCCAGGTCTCGCTGCATTTGAATATGGACTACTTCATTATCTGATGAATCGCACGTGGTGCTGAACATTGTGCAGTTATCAGTGAATATCTCCACTTCTGACTTTATAATGGAACGAAAGTAATTAATAAAGCAGATGAAGATAGTTGAGCTAAGTCACCACCTTGGGAAACTTCTGTATGATGTTCTGGAACTGAGATAGCTGATTTCCAAAAACTACAACTATCTTCCTTTGTGTTAGTCATGGCTCTTTTCCTTGGATTCCTATTGACTTCGGTTAAGCTGGTTCCTTGATAGTATACTCTGATCGCTGCCTTAATATCAAGGGCGCCCATTCTCTCTTCGTCTCTGGAATTTAGATCTTATGTCTGTGTCTGGACCAAGGCTTTAATGAGGTCAGAAGCATCTGGCCCTGGGAGAACCAAAGTTGAATGTCAGCGAACAGGTCATTCTTTGCAAGTTCTGCATAAAAGCACTGTCGATGACCTCTTCCACTACTTTCTTGATAGAATGTAGTTTGGTAGGGTAGTAATTGATTGACTGGGTTACAATTGTTCTACTTTGAGTGACCAGGACATATCTGAGCAATTTTCCACATTGCCAGTTAAGATGCCGGTATTGTAGTGTACTGAAGCAGCTTGACGAGGAATGCGGCTAGTTCTAGAACACAGATCTTCAGTACTATTACCAAAATGTTGTCAGGGTCTTTTCAGTATGCATTGTTTTTCAACTTTTTTAATATCATAAGGAGGGAATTAAATTGATTGAAGGCTAACACTTGTGATGCTGGAGAGACCTGGAGGAGCCGTAGTAGATTGTCCATTCAGCGCTTTTGGCTGAAGATGAATGCAAATATTTACCCTTGTCTTTTGCACAGGTGCTGGGTTCCCCCATCATTGTGGATAGGAACATTTGTTGAGCAATTGTTTAATTATGGCAGGACTGCAGCACTTTGATCAGATCCATTTGTTTGTTTTGTTGCTTCACCTGATTGACCCTTTATTTTTAAGCATCAACTGGTGCTACTTGTAGTTCCTCTGCAGCTTTCATTGAAATAGGCTTGATTTCGAAGCTCTGCAGTTCCTGCGATATCTATGGTTCTGCATAATTAAACAACTAATTGTTCCATAAGTATTCCCATCCAAAATGATGGGGTATCCCTGCACCTGGCTTGATGGTAGTAGTAAAATTGAGGACTAAAGAGGCCACAGGTTTACAAATTGAGGTAGAATGCAATTCTGCTGCAGCTGACTGCCTACAGCACCCCAACCCAGGGAAATGAACTTGTCTATTTACCCTATCTATGCCCCTCATGATTTTATAAACTGCCATAAGGTCACGCCTCAGCCTCCGAAGCGCCAGGGAAAACAGCCCCACTCTAGCCTTTCCCTATAGCTCAAATGTTCCAATCCTGGCAACATCCTTGTAAGTCTTTTCTGAACTCTTTCAATCTTTACAACATCCTATAGCAGGAAGAGCAGAATTACACATGCTATTCCAAAAGTGGCCTAACCAATGTCGTGTGCAGCCGCAACATGACCTAACTACTATACTCACTGCTCTGACCAATAAAGAAAAGCATACCAAATGCCACCTTCAATATCCTATCTACCTGCGACTCCACTTTCAAGGAACTATGAACCCGCGCTCCAAGGACTCTTTGTTTGGCAACACTCCCCAGGACTTTACCATTTAGCATATACTTCCTGCCCTGATTTGCCTTTCCAAATGTAGCGTATCATATTTATCTAAATGAAACTCCATCTGCCACTCCTCAGCCCATTGGCCCATCTGATCAAGATCCCGGTGTACTCTGAGGTAACCTTTTCTGTCCACAACACCTCCAATTTTGGTGTGTTATCATGGACAATGTTCTCTGATCCTCTTATGTTCATGCATTCAATTTTTTTTCTATTTGACTTATGCTGGAGGTGGTTTTGTTTCTACTTTGGTTTTACTTTTGAAAAGTTCTGCCTTGCTTTTACTTTTGTGCTGTAGTAATCCATTGTCCACCTAAACATGTTACAACTTATCCAAACTGTGGCTGCCTGTTTTCTGCTTTGCAGCATATCCAGTTTACCTTTCAACACACTCATTCCTCTTCCCGCTTTCTGTTTGCCGAACAACATTGGTTCTCTGAATTTCCCAATGTCTGATTCAAAGTTTTGTTTAATGCCAGAATCTTATCTACCGAAACAAAATCTTTCATCTTTGAATGTCCTCAAGCATTTTTCAGTTATTTTTATCTTTCTACAATTATACTGCATCATGAGCAGAGATTTTGGTCACTTTGAATCGACACTTTTGAAATACTTTAATGTTTTCTACATCTCTACTACTGTGAATACTTTCTGGAAACCTTTGTAAGTCTTTATTTTCAAACAAATACATGTTCAGTTGACCTAACCTCTTTCTGTGGTTATGTTCCTTGATATTTTGTATGCTGAAGGTACCTCATAAATATTGTCACTCTGCCACGGGTTCTCAATTAGTTAACACTGTCCCAAGATTAAATTTGAATGATAATAAACTGCCATTTTAATTGGTGCCAATTAGTTCAATTTTCATATAGGCTGTACAGCAGAGAATGCTTTTTGTCATGTGATTCTCTTTCATCTGTGACCTCAAGTCTTCTGATATCTACCACTTAGGTTACCACAACGACGTCATGCCAGAGTGAAAACATGGACAAGACACGTGGATATCTTTCAAAAGGATTTTATTTTTGTTCCTATTAATGAAACGTGAGTACTCTAGCAACCTGATTGTGTTAATTTATGCAGGATATCATAAATATTGGTCTTGCGAATTATTCAAGTGCTACGGTTTGATGTCCTTTCCCCTTGAAGTATGTTCAGTTATATTTCATCCGTTTCCAGGTTTTATATTAACCACTCTCCTAAGAGGACCACAGATAAAACAGAATATTTGTCTGATGGTTGATGTTGCTGGGGATGTATCCATGGATCAAAAGAATAATAAAATGTAGAAACCAGTACTGAATTATCACCAGTAATCTCTCTCATAAGATTAGAACCTTATGTACAGTGCGAATGCTGAATTATAACAATAACAACAACTTGAATTGATGCAGCACCTTTAATGTAGTATAACATCCCACAACACTTTATGACCCAAAGGCAACATTAGGACAGATGACAAAAAAGCTTGATCATACAATTTTAAGATGGGCCTTGTTGAGAAAGTCAGAGATTTTAGGAAAGGAAACTCAGTGCTTTGCTCCCCATCTGTGAATGAGAGAAGTAGGGGAAAAAAACTGATTCCTCAACAAAAATGCTCAATGTCCCTCCAGAACAATGATCTAATCAAAATGTGTCAGAGTGCAATGACTGCAAGCTCCTGTTGTGTTCCTGGTAAGACATTTACATGTCGCAAATCCAGCATTATAAAGGAAACAAGTTGGGCCATTACTTTGTTTATGGTTCAGAAGAATTTATGATGAACAACGTTTTTATAAAATTCAGTTCAAAAGCAAGTTTTTCTGTTTAGTTCAAATGACCACAATGTTGAGTTTAGAAACTAGTTTTCTTTTCCTCCTAGAAGTAGGAAATCTCTCAACATTAATTTATAGTCCAACAGGTTTATTTGGAAGTACAAGCTTTCCTCATCCCTGATAACTATCTAGTAAATTTCCTATGCAGTAACTTGACAAATACAAAAGACTCTCTGGGCACTAGAGCAGAGAAGCTTTCAGGTAGCTAGTGGGGCAGGATCACAGGACACAGAATTTACAGTAAAAGTTCAAAGTGTCATACAATTTCGTATGGCACTTTGAACTTTCAATATAAATTGTGTGTCCTGTGATCCTGCCCCACTAGCTATCTGGTGAAGGAGCAGCGCTCCGAAAGCTTGTACTTCCAGATAAATCTGTTGGACTATAACCTGATGTTCTATGATTTTTTAAGTTTGTCAAGCCCAATCCAACACCAGTACCTCCACATCACTCCGAGAGGTAGTTCTTGGAATAAACTACCTTGGCAGAAGAGTTTAATTTGAGAAATTTCTAGGCCAAGTGGGTTTGGTTATGAATCTTCACATGAGGCTCTCAGATTTGTGAAAAAGCTTAAGTTGACGGATTTGGAAAAAAACCCATTGAATTCTCTTAAAGTCCGCAGCAAGAAAACTGTCAAGTCAGTTAAGTGATGGGGAGGTTATGGCCTTAGTGGTATTATCACTAGACAATTAATCCACCAACCCAGGTAATGTCTGGGGACATTAAATAAATGGCATTCAATAAATAGCTGGAATTGGGAGTCTACTGATGATTGTGAAACCATTGTTGATTGTCAGAAAAACCCATCTGGTTTACTGATGTCCTTTAGGAAAGGGAATGCTGTCCTTATCTGGTCAGGCCTGCATGTGACTTCAGACTCACAACAATGTAATTGACACTTAACTGCCCTCCGGGCAATAAAATGCTGGTCTAGTCAATGATGCCCATGTAGGAGAAAGTGAGGACTGCAGATGCTGGAGTACCAGAGTTGAAAAATGTGGTGCTGGAAAAGCACAGCAGCCCAGGCAGCATCCGAGGAGCAGGAGAATCGACATTCCTGAAGAAGGGCTTATGCCCGAAACGTCGATTCTCCTGCTCCTCGGATGCTGCCTGGCCTGCTGTGTTTTTCCAGCACCACATTTTTCACCAATGATGCCCATGTCCCATGAATGAATTTTAAGAAAGTAAAAATCTAAAGAGTTCAGATAAGGGGGTGATCTCTCTTTCTGGACTTGAGACTACATAATGAATAATGTTGGGGACAAATTGAACCTTATGTTTTGCTAAGTGTTTTGAGATAATTCTAGTAAAATTTTAAAATTCTTTTGTTTAATAAACTTTCATTCTGTTGTTAAAGACAATCTCCAATCTAATGTGACTGTTACTTTCCATAAAATTCCTACAGTGTGGAAGCAGGCTATTTGGCCCATCAAGTCCACAATGGCCCTCCAAAGAGCTTCCCCCTCAGACCCACCCATGATCCCCTAGCCTGCAAATTCCTAGAAACTTTGGGCAATTTAGCATGGTTAATTCACCTAACCTGCACACCTTTGGACTGTGGGAGGAATCTGAAGCATCTGGCGGAAACCCACGCAGACATGAGATTATGCAAACTCCACACACACAGTCACCCAAGGGTGGGATTGAACCTGCCTCCCTGGCACTGAGGCTGCACTGCTAACCACTGAGTAACTGTGTCGCTATTATGTCTTGGTGACTAACTGCTACATTAACCAACTAAACAAATAAAATAAACATATGTTCTGTCAAGCCAGATTTTATCCTAGGTTCTGACTTACCTAGTAGTATCATCAATTTAGATCATAAGAAACTGGGGTATCCATGAACACTTCTAAATGGCTGTTATTAATGCCTGATCCATAACAAAGTTTAACTGATCAATCAAGTATTGCAGACATTATAACTTGGTCTAATCCTGCCCTCAGCCAAAATCTGCATGTGATGTTTCAACTGAATAGCAACTGGGAGTTGGGATCCTTATTTGTTCTCTCAGCACCCTTCATGATTTTGAACATTTGCATCAAATCTTGCCTCGCTCCCTCTGTTTTACTTCAACGATAATCCTCCCCATTTTCCTGCTTCCTCCACATAACTGAAGTTCCTCGTCCTTGATAACTATCTAGTAAATTTCCTATCAGTAACTTGACAAATACAGAAGATTCTATGGGCACTAAAGCAGAGGAAACTGTGAAGCAACCCAATTAAGGTGCGAGGAGGTTTTGAGAGAGTGACTGTGTTTTTTGGATCGTGATTCAAGGATGAAAGGCGAAATGAGGGAAGACTTGAAGCATGGAACGGTTAAGGCAAGAAGTGCCCAAGCTAAAGACCGTTGCATCCATGTGTTGAGACCAGTGATTTCTACTATAGCCACATGTGCTCAAATTTATAGAAATCTAGAATAGGACCCTAATTTTTACTGTCCGTTACTTAATAATTTACTGAGTCATCTGAAAACAGACCAGTTTATGAAAATATAACTTAGAAGTTTTCTAAGCTTTCATTGTGGCATAATTAACCTAACCTAGAAAACGGAGTTAAGTGCCTAAGTTCTTTAGGAATGAATCAAGATATTAATGTAAAATCCTTTTTCTTTGTTTTAGGGCTCATTGGTTTTTGGCTGTGATTTGTTTTCCTGGCCTTTGCACTGAATCAAATTCTAAGTCACAGGAAAATGAAGGAATGCAAATCAACAACTCCGTACTAGAGGAAAGCAACAGTAACTGGCCATCATTGCCAGGGGAGACTGATGGTTTAGCAGACAACTTGACTGCAGCAAATGTGCTGAGAAAATCCCCTGACACCACAGACAAAATCCCTGAACTTAGTGCTGGCAATATCTGTGAGTGTGTGGAATTTGATAAACTACATACAAGAAGATGTCTGTTAGCAACTAATAAATTCCTGAGTAATGTTAATCAACTGGATACTGAATCAGAAGATGACCAAAACTCAAACCAGAAGGCACAAAATGTTGCGGAAGGTAAACAGCTAGGTAGTTGTTAACATTTATTCTTGATCTACTCGAGAAGTTTTCCTTTTGGATCTTTTGTACAAAAGAACCTGAAATTGTCAAGATTTAAGTAAACTTTACAAGTTGCCATTTGAGATCGGTACCCCTGCCAAATTGTCATTTCAGAATTTGTTTCACTGATTTCATAATTAATGACAACTTTACACTCCTTGGTTCTCACTTCTTTGGATTTTAATTAGTTGGTTCTGATATTGCTACACATTATTTTCAATAATATATGCAGAAATATGAGTTTTCATCCATTATTGACACTTAATTTTGTCATTTTGATTCACCACTTTCAGTAAATATTTTAAGTTTTTCTGGGGGGGGAGGCAGAAATGTGCTTTCTAGTGTGGATTTCCCCACTGTGGGTTTTCCACTTTCTCATCATTTTACACCCTTGGAAATCATTTGGGTAACATTCAATTGGTATCAAATGTGAAGGTGTTTTGATTATATTGCAAGTTTATTTCAGAGATTTCATTGAAAATTATGGTTCCTTTAATCTGAAACATAGTTTAGAAATGAAGGGGCTGTGAAATGTCATAAGTTTTCGAGCTGGATTATGGTTTTGTACTATGTGAACGCTCTGGGTACTTTACAAATAAAAGGTACATCAGTTCATGTTTTCTGCACACAGCATTTGTCTAACAATGATACCAGCACTGTTGGTCTGCTAAAAACTACTAATTGTAAAATCAATTCTCTTACATAGTCATTGCAGGTTTTGCTTATTCAGGTCCACTATCTCCAGATTTACCTCCTTACCTTCTTTCAACTTCTCTTCCAACCTCACTGTTCTGTCTGAAAGTGCTGTACCTTCTGTGGAAAGCTTCACACTCCAAAACAACAATTTCATTTTGTTTCTCCACCAATATTGTCACAGAATGTGCTACGTTGCTTTTGTTTCAAAATTTGTTATGAAACAGTAAAATTGTGAATTCAGGCAATAGATTCAAAGTTGCAGTTTTAAACTTAAGAAATGCTTGGAGCTGATGGGTTCACTGTGACCCAAAGTTATCAGTTAAGCCTATTTATGTGCCATGATATTCAGCTATCTGCTTGGTGTATGTCATGTGTATCTGATGGAGTATGAGGCATTTAAGTCAACCACATAGAACACCCCTGCCTTAGAGGATTGAGCAAATATTTATTTTAAATTCCAGCATCTGATTCCAAGAAATAACTCTTGAATTTGTTCTTGATGTTTATAAGGCGGGTGTGAATGAAACTGAAAACTGTCGTGACTTAAACAACCAGCTGACTGACCCAGGACAGGACACTGCGGTTGGGATAATTGAAGTTGCTAATTTGAAGTCAGATGTTCCTTGATTTTGGAGGATAATTGCAAGGGTGACTGGGGTGTGGTTGGTGATCAGGTTGTCCCAAGATTGACCATTGAAGTTGAAGGACATTCTGCTATTAATTTTGATTTTCAGCACATTCTGAACCATGTTAACATCAGTTTCATAATTTTCAGAGCTACAGGTTTAATGGAGCTGTTGATGTTTAGAATTTTCAGTTTAACACTGATTACAATGTATGTTGATTTTCTAAACAGATGCTTTAAGGCAAATCCAAGTCAGTTATGCTGATGATGATGATTCCTTTGACTTTTTGCCAGATCAGGAGTATAGTCAGGTGAGACCAGAACCCTGTATAGCAATTTTATTGTGTAATTATTTTAAGGGTAACAGGATAGTCTTCTTATGGCCTCATACATGTATGACTCATTAATAATTGCACTTGTAGGTGTTTCAGAATAACAGCATCATTTGTTGACACTTCAAAGAGAAAAGCTATTTGCATTTTTGAAATTGTCATGCTGACTGCATAGCAGTCAATGTGTGCAATGCATTACAATCCCACACCCAGTTTCAATGACTGTTGAATTTAACCCATGATATCTTCAGTTATACAAGGAGCTCTAGTTTTGAATGCCCATTCTATGTGAGGACAGTAGTATGTCTCTGGTTACTCTGTAATTTTTGCATACTTTTAAAGTTAGCCTTCACATTATTTGGTAGCTTATAGTATACACTAAGTAGAATGAAAGTTTCTATGTTACTTAATTTTAATCAAATAGATTATCTCATTATTCCCTTAATAACATTAGTCCTTTTTGACCAATATTGCAAATTCTCATTTTTTTCTTCCTTATCAATCCTATGTAACTTGTAACCAGATGTTCTCATTCTACACTTTCTTTGAGACAGGGCCTCTATTATTATTGATATGTCATGTTCCATGTCGATGATCTGCATCTCCAGCTCACTACTCTTATTTATCTTATGCACTTGCATTTCAAACCCATATCTTAGACTGCTTCGTATTTGCCCCAATCTTATGCAGTTTTTAGCACATTGGTCTTAACTGCACACTTGCAATATTACAGTATTTAGTTCCCTGTTCATTGTGTCTCTATATATGTAATGCTCAAGCTTTAATCTCACCAAAAGTGAAACCTCAAATCTTGTAGAATGTCTGTGTATAGAATGATGTTTGTAAATATCATTTGTCTTTCCTATGTCTTCCAGCCTGTTACTGTTATTTCATAAGTTACTGTTAAGTTACCAACTCTTTTAATCCTCCAGTAGTTTGTATTTGGTTTTAACAGCAGAAGGGATTGATTGTTTGTATTTATATTCAATTTAATATTTAAATACAAAATTATATTAAACCAAAAATATAAAACAAAGAACTGTGGATGCTGAAGATCTAAAACAAAAATAGAAATTTCTGGGAAAAGCTCAGGCCTGGCAGCATTTGTGGAGAGAAAGTAGAATTAACATTTCAAGTCCAGTGACCCTGCTTCAGAACCGTTCTGAATGCAAATAAGCCAAGGGTGTCCTCTGTAGGAGCTCCATGTCCCTGCCCTTTCGCTGTGGACTTGCAAATTTTTCTCTTTCGGTATTTATCAAATTTCCTTTTGAAAGTAACAATTAAATCTGCCTCCACCATTCGTGTAGGTAGTGGTTTTGAGGTTTTAACCACTCACTGTGTAAAAGCGTATATTCTCAATCTTACAGTAAAGCCTAATGTGTGAAAAGCAGCATAAAATCTCACGTCACCTTAATGACTAGATAGCATAGAGAGTTGAAACTGCATTTTACATGCACTGTGATGTTGACATTGAAAACAAAATATTATATCTCTCGACAGTTAATAGCTCCTGTGCAAAAAATACATGGATTAGTTGGTGCAATGATTATGCATTTGTCTGTTTTATTTTGTCCTCCATGAGATGATTATGAGATATAAAAATGTCATTCTAAATATCATACTTGAATTGTTCTCACAACTTGAATCAAGGGGAGGTGGGATAGAATTGATGATTATGAACTCATTAATATGACTTGCTTCATACTTTTCACAAACCTTGCTGGTCAGGATCAGTCCTTTGTATTGACTATAAAAATTTGTCCTATTATTAAGGAGGATAGCAATGAAGGTGGGAGCATGACAGAGGAGAGCTCATCAGAAAGTGTACCATGGGGCCAGCAACCTTCAAAACAGTGAGTACATGAGTGTTGTGAAGAAGGCAGGTCCATATTTGAGTTTCGTTGCAAACTTGTTTTTCACAGTTGTATAATTTCTTAAAATTGCCTTTATTACAGTGGAGTTTTCTCCTCATCTGGCTTTGGAATCTTGGACTTTTCAATACCCAAACCTGCTAAGTGTGATATTCGTTTTTTGATTTTCCTTTACATGGGTACATCTGCTTGAGCTATTCAAACAAGGTTTCATTGCACTAAATTTTCCCTGTTACTATTCCTATCATCTTGTGAAACTGTTACATTTTCCATTTTGTTCTGCTATTTTCCCCAGTAGTCAATGTGGAGTTGTTACTTTAAAATATATCTCTAGTTGTTGTTGCTGTGCAAAGCTCAGACCATGCTGATACCTGCTGTGGTTACACTTGTGAGCAAGTACTCACCACAGCCATATTAATTAATGAAGGCTTCCCAAAAAAAATTAAGTTGATTCATCACACTCTACTGTCACCAGACTGTGACATTGTGATCTGTTGGCCTAAATATCAAATATCATGCTTTATAAATGACAACCACTTCTATACGGTGCCAGTGGGATATACCTGATCAGAGCAATTCAAACACTAGTTCCTGGAAGGAATGCATTGGTTTGGGAGGTGACAGTACATTCACGGATTTTGAAGAAGAAAAGGAAGTTTGCAAATGGGTCGGTAGTTTGTAAGATACAAGTGATCTAGAGCTGGCTGCCAGATCTGGTGATGAATAGCTAAAACCGTTGTCTGCCATGTCGACTTGAGTCTGTATCCCTTGGTCTTAATTGTTTTATGTTTGTTTATTGGATGAGGGCATTGCCATCTAGATCATCATTTATTACCTATCCCTAATTGCCCAGAGATCAGTTAAGAGTCAATCGCTTGCTGTTGGTCTGAAGTCAGGTGTAGGTCAGATCAAGTAAGGATTCCTTCCCTAAAGGACATTAGAAAACCAGATGGGTTTTTCCGACAATCAGTATTGGATTTATGGTCATCACTAGATTGAATTCTAAATTTCTTTTATTGAATTCGAATGGAAGTGAGGATGAGATCTGTACTAGTTGAACAACCAGTGTTTGAAAGAACAGTGGAAGTAGACATCAAAGATAAAGGTGTGGATAAATAGATAAGTAACCACAGAAATGTCATGAGTAAAAGCCACAGCTTGAATTTTGAAAATGAAGTTGTAAATGAATCTAGAAGAAAATGAAGAGTGAAGAGCTGGGTGGAGAGCAATTCAAGAAAGTGATCAGAGATAAATTTATATGTGATTGAGCAGATATTAAAGAAGGGGAAATTATGCAAGGAATTTCAGGAAAAGTACTAGAAATCTGGAGCTGAAAACATAAAATTGTAACATGCGGTGGACATCCAACCCCACAAGACGATAGATAAGTAAACCTTCTGTTTCGATTTCCAAGGATAGGCTGGCCACCAATATCCACAATAAACCAACTGACTGCCACAGTTACCATGACTATATATTCCCATACCCTACCTCTTGGAAAGATTCTATTCCATTCTCTCAGTTCCTCCATTTCCATCACACCTGTACTGATGAAATAAAATCAACAAGGGAGCCTTCAACATGTCCACCATCTTCCTCAACCAAGGATTCCACAGCATCATAATTGACAGGGCTGCTAGCCCAGTCCAACCCATTTGCTGCACTTCAGCCTTCACCCCCTCTCTTCCCTCCCATAACAGGGATAGATTCCCCCTTGTCCTCACCTACCATACCACCAACATCCACATCCAGAGGATTATTAGCCGCCATTTCCACTACCTCCAGCGGGACGCCATCACCAGCCACACATTCCTTTCCTCTCCCTTGTCAGCCTCCCACAAGGATCGTTCTCTCTGGGACACTGTGATCCATTCCTCCTTCACTCCCAACACATAGATATACACAGACCCCCCACCCCCACTCACACCCCACACCCACGGCATCCTCCCATGCAACTGCAGAAGGTGTGGCAACTGCCCATTTACTTTCTTCCTCCTTCATATGCAAGGGCCCAAACATACCTTCCAGGTGAAGCAGTGCTTTACATGCAAATCACTTAATCTGGTCTACTGCATTCAGTGCTCACAATGTGGTCTCCAGTACACTGAGGAAACAAAGCATAGGCTGGGTGACCAATTTAGCAGAACAGCTATGTTCTGTCCATAGAAAATACCCTGAGTTTCCAGTTGCCTGCCATTTCAACATAGCACTTTGTTGTCTGGCCAGTATCTTTGTCTCAAGCTTGCTGCAGTGCTCCAGCGAAGCTGGAAGAACAGCACCTCACTTTCCGCTTGGGAACTCTGCGGCCTTCTGGACTCAATACCAAGTTCAACAATTTTAGGGTTTGAGGCACCTTCTCGCATGTCCTTACCTCAATTCCCACACACCAGGCCTTGTTATCACATGGTCTGCTATTACAAACTACCCGGTGTCAGCCACTAGTAATCCCTATTAACAACCATTCATTCTCCTAGGCTGACTGATATCCACTCCTTTGTCATATCATTTACTCCTTTCCCCCTCCCATACCTAACTTCTGCAAAAAAAAAAACAACTTTATCCTAGCTATCATCACCTGAAACTGGATCCGAAACATTATTTCTGATTTCTCTCCTCAGATGCTGTCAGACCTATTGAGATTTTCCAGCAATTTCTGGTTTTTATTTCAATCTTGTACTCCCTTCAATCAGCTGACATCTGACAGCTTGAATGTCAGCAGGTTCTAAGTCTGGTTAGCAATGAGAGTTTGCTCTCTTCTGAAATTGAGAAAATCCATAATTATTTCAGCACATTTCAAAGAGCTCAGGGGAAAGAATAGCTACCTTGCAGTTTGCATTAATCTTGATTGTGACCAGCACAGGAGTTTATGAACAGACCTGAGTAAGCTAGGGTGATTTGTTTTGCTGCCAGAGCAGATGTGTTCAGCAAAGTGTTCACCCAACTGCATGTGTCCTCAGGAATAGCAAGCCAAATCAGTCTGCCTCTTTATCATTAATTTCACTGTGCTGTGAAACCAACACCTTCAATGACCCTCCGAACTGTTCAATTATTCCTAACCACACTTTATGAATAACTGATTTTGGGCATCAAGTTTACAACTAAAACGAGTATTATTCATAGTGAATTGCTAATTTAACTTTAGCAGAACACAGAAAAACAACAAAGTTATCTAATGTCTTTAAGATCAAAAGCCCAATCTTTTTTGATCATAACTTACACTTTCTCACAAGATGGGGTTAAAGGATATTTTAAAAAAGAAAATAAAGGAATTGTAGTTTGTCAGTTCAACAAACAGTTTCTAATGATTAATGGTTGTGGTTCTGTTCGCCGAGCTGGAAATTTTTGTTGCAAACGTTTCGTCCCCTGTCTAGGTGACATCCTCAGTGCTTGGGAGCCTCCTGTGAAGCGCTTCTGTGGTGTTTCCTCCGGCATTTATAGTGGCCTGTCCCTGCCGCTTCCGGTTGTCAGTTTCAGCTGTCCGCTGTAGTGGCCGGTATATTGGGTCCAGGTCGATGTGTTTGTTGATGGAGTTTGTGGATGAGTGCCATGCTTCTAGGAATTCCCTGGCTGTTCTTTGTTTGGCTTGCCCTATAATGGTAGTGTTGTCCCAGTCAAATTCATGTTGCTTGTCGTCTGCGTGTGTGGCTACTAGGGATAGCTGGTCGTGTCATTTCGTGGCGTTCGTGGATGCGGATTGTTAGCTGTCTTCCTGTTTGTCCTATATAGTGTTTGTAGAACTGTATATCTATCTTGAATTCCAAAGTCACTGTGAATGCAAACGGTTTCAGATTTCTAGAAATATATACTTATTTATTACGGACTGGAATTCTTTTCTCAGAACCTTCAACAATTTGAAAACTGAGAGAATCTAGAGAGAGAACAAAACCAAGCAGCACTGTCTGCAGACGTTTTCAAAAATCACACTGCCTCCTCTCAAAGCCCAGTGAGAGCTTGTTCTCTTTCGACTGACAAATTCAATATCCACTAGCTGCCAACCCTAAACATAGCAACAGATCTGTGTTGTTTCGTCCATGTTGTCCTTGGATCAGAAATTGAGTTGCATGATCTGTCCAGAGCAATTTCGAACAGGCAATATTTATCTTTGTTCTTGTCTCCTTTAAAACAGTTGTTCAAAGTTCAATTCTTATCTTCAGCCTCCAATATAAAGGAGGATGTACATTTGAGTACTGAATGCAATATGTATAATCGGAAAAACTCTGTTTCATGTGGAAAATTCATTTGGGAGTGTTAAATTTATAGCATGGAAAGAGTGAGTGCAGAGGAACCCTCAATTATTCGAAGGACACTGGCAGGAAGTATTTCATTTGCTTAATCGAGTTCTGGATAATCGAATGCCGGATAACACAGTTTAGCCGAGCATCGGGACCTTGTGATCTTGCCGGATAATCGATATTTGGATAATTGCGTTTCCTCTGTATTGTACCAAGAAGGGTAATTAGATGTTTGGTTGATGAAAGATAAACAATTGTATCTGATGTGAAGCAACCAGACAGCAGGGTATACTTGACCTGGTTTTGAACAATGCAATAGTATTAGTTACTGACCACCTAGTGAAAGCACCCATGGGTAGCACCAGTTGAAGGGAGAGAAGTGTGGGTTTATAACTATTTTTTTGAACTTAAACAAGGGCAGACATGAGTACATGAAAGCAGAGCCAGTCAAAGTGCACTGAAAATTTGAGTTAAGGGATAGGACATTAGAGGTGTACTGGCAAACATTTAATGGGAAAGATAAAAGTGAGAGAAAGTTAGCCAAAAATACAAAAACAAATAGGAAAAGTTTATTTGGACTTTTTAAAAAACGTGTTAATAAAGTAAGTGATCCTTTTGGAAATGAGTTTAGGGAATTAATAATAGAGGATAAATTAATGGCATGTAAATTCAACAGAAATATTGTGGCTGTCTTCAGTAAAGGATACAAGTAACATCTCAGAAATGGCAGTAAATCAGGAATTGAAACTGGGGTTTGAGGGGAGGGAATGGGAAGGCAGGGATTCTCAGGAAAATTACAATCGCCAGGGAAGTAGTACTGAGTAAATTGTTGGAACTGTGAGTTGACAAGTCCCCACATTCTGACGGATTTCATCCTAGGGCCTTAAAATAATTAGCTAGTGAGTGAGTGGATGCATTGGTAATTTTCTAAAACTACTTATAATATGATACAGCACAGAAACAGACCCTTCAGTCCAACCAGTCCTTGTCGACTATAATCACAAAGTAAACTAGTCCCACTTGTCTGCACTTGGCTCATTACCTCCAAACATTTTATATCCATGTACTTATCCAAATGTCTTTTAAATGTTGTAACTGTGCCCACATTCCCCACCACTTCTGGAAGTTCATTCCACACGCAAACCATGTTTTAAAAAAAATGCCCCTCATGTCTTTTTTTAAATTTAGATTTGGGGAAAATTCTTTTTCTTTGTATTTCTTAGATTTCCTGAAAGCATTTGATATTCAAAGATTAATGCAGGAAATAAAAGGTAATGATGTAGATGGTAATGTATGAGCATGAATAGAAGATTGGGTGGCCAACAGGAAGCAGAGAGTAAGAATAACTGCATCTTTTTTGTGCTGGCAGGATGTCATAGGTGATGTGCCACAGTGGTGGATGATGGTGTCTTAATTCATAACGTGCGATAATTGGATGAAGGGACTGGTGGTATAGTAGCTAGATTTGCTAATTGAAGAAAAGATAGGTAGGAAACTGAGTTATGGAGTGGACGTAAGAAGTCTACAAGTGGATATAGATAAGCTGGGAGTGGGAAACGATATGGCAACTGCAGTGCAATGTGGGAAAGTTTTAAAATTGTTCATTTGGCATATTATCTAAATTGGTGAGACGTCACAGAGCTCAGAGTTGCAGTGTGATCTGGGTGTCCTAGCACATGAATTGTAAAATTCTAATTTGCAGGTACAGCAAGTAATCAGGAAAGCTAATAGAATGTTATGTTCTATTGCAAGGGCAATTGAATACTAGAGTTGGGAGATTATACTTCAACTAATCAAAGTTAAAAACCACACAACACCAGGTTATAGTCCAAAAGGTTTAATTGGAAGCACACTAGCTTTCGGCGTGACACTCCTTCATCAGGTGTTAGTGGAGGGCTCAATTCTAACACACAGAATTTATAGCAAAAATTTACAGTGTGATGTAACTGAGAATTTATAGCAAACATTTAGTGTTAGGATTGAGCCCTCCACTACCACCTGATGAAGGAGCGTCGCTCCGAAAGCTAGTGTGCTTCCAATTAAACCTGTTGGACAATAACCTGGTGTTGTGATTTTTAACTTTGTACACCCCAGTCCAACACTGGCATCTCCAAATCATGTCAACTAATCAAGGCATTGATGAGACAGCATCTGGAATATTGTGTAGTATGCTGGTCATCATACTTGGGGAAGGATGTTAATGCATTGGAAGCAGTTCAGAGAAGGTTGGAATGATTGGATTACCTTATGAGAAAAGGCTAGATCGGTTAGGCCTGTATTCTCTGGAATTCTGAAGAGTCAGAGGTGACTTAATTAAAACACAGATCCTGAGGGGACTTGACCAGATGGATGTCGAAACAATAGTTCTTCTTCTGGGACAATGTAAAACTAGGGGTTATAGTTTAAAAATGAGTGTCCATTTAAGGCAGAGATGAAGAAACATTTTTATCAATGAGGATTGAGTGTCTTTGGAGTTTTCTTCCTCAAAAGGTAGTGGGTGCAGAATCTTTTAGTTTTTTAACGCAGAGGCAGATCTACTTCAGATTATCTGGGAACTGAAATCTTATTGAGAATATGCAGGAATGTAGAGTTGAGGTTTAAATTGAGTCAGCCATGATCTTATTGAAAGGGCCAAGTGGCACAAAGGGCCAAGTGGCCTACTTTTGTTCCTTGATCGTACATTTGTAAGTTGTGTAACCAGTCGTCAAACAATCCAGAATGTGACATTGCAAATATAAGACCATAAAACATAGGACTGGAAGCAAGGCCATTCAGCCCATTGAGTTTACTTTGCCATTTAATCATGGCTGTTGGGCGTTTCAATTCCACTTACCCACACTCTTCCCCATAGCACTTAATTCCTAGTGAGATCAAGAATTTATCAATCTCTGCCTTGAAGACACCCAACTGTCCCGGCCTCCACTGCGCTCTGTGGCAATGAATCCCGCAGTCCCACCACTCTCTGGCTGAAGAAATGTCTCCTCATTTCCGTTCTAATTTGACCCCCTCTAATTTTAAGGCTCTGCCCACGTGTCCTGGTCTCCCTGCCTAATGGAAGCAACTTTCCAGCATCCACCTTTTCTAAGCCATGCATTACCTTGTAAGTTTTTATTAGATCTCCCCTCAACCTTCTAAACTCTAAAGAATACAATCCCAGGATCCTCAGCCGATCATCATATATTAGGCCTACAATTTCAGGGATCATCCGTGTGAATCTCCGCTGGACACGCTTCAGTGCCAGTATGTTCTTCTTGAAGTGTGGGGTGCAAAATTGGACACAGCATTCTAAATGGGGCCTAACTCGAGCGTAATAAAATCACATCCCTGCTTTTCCATTCTAACCCTCTTGAGATAAATGACAACATTAAATTTGCTTTCTTAATCACTGACTCAACCTGCCAATCAATCTTTAGAGAATCCTGGATAGCACTCCCTTTTGTACTTTGGCTTTATGAATTTTCTCACAGTTTAAAAAATAGTCCCTACCTGTATTCTTTTTTCCAAAGTGCAAGACCTCACATTTGCTCACATTGAATTTCATCAGCCATTTCCTGGACCACTCTCCTAAACTGTTGAAATCTTTTTGCAGTCTCCCCACCTCCTCATTACTACCTGCCTATCTGCCTAACTTTGTATCATCGGCGAACTTTGCCAGAATGCCCCAGTCCCTTCATCCAGATTATTAATAAAGTGAACAGCTGCGGCCCCACACTGAACCTTGCAGGACCCCACTTGTCACCAGCTACCATTCCGAAAAAGAACCTTTTATCCCAAATCTCTGCCTTCTGTCAGACAGCCAATCCCCAATCCATGCCAGTAGCTCACCTCGAACACTACGGGCCCTCACCTTACTCAGCAGCCTCCTGATCTAAGCTACTTGTTGCCTCTTCAAAGAATTCTAACAGGTTTGTCAGAAAGGACCTCACCTTATTAAATCCATGCTGACTTGTTCTAATCTGACCTTGCACTTCCAAGAATTTAGAAATTTCATCCTTAACGATGGATTCTAGAATTTTACCTGCAAGCGAGGTTAGGTTAATCGGCCTATAGTTTTCCATCTTTTGTCTTGATCCTTTCTTGAACAAGGGGGTTACAACAGCGATTTTCCAATCATCTGGACTTTCCCTGACTCCAGTGATTTTTGAAAGATCACATTTACTGCCTCTGTTATTTCTTCTTAGAACCTCTCTTAGAACTCTAGGATGTAGCCCATCGGAACCAGGCGATTTATCAATTTATCTTTTAGCTTTTCTAGCAATTGTCTTTTGTAATGGCTACCATACTCATCTCTGCCCCCTGTCTCTCCTGAATTGTTGGGATATTACTCCTGTTTTCCACTGTAAAGACAGACACAAAGTACTTATTAAGTTCTTCTGCTATTTCCTTATCTCTCAGCACTAACCTTCCAGCATCAATTTGGAGTGGCCCAATTTCTACTTTTGCCTCTCGTTTGTTTCTTGAAAGAAACTTTTACTATCATTTCTAATATTACTGGCTAGCTTACCTTCATATTTGATCCTCTCCTTCCTTATTTCTTTCTTTGTTATCCTCTGTTTTTGTAGTCTTCCCATTCTTCTGATTTTTCCAGTGCCACTTTATAGGCTCTCTATTTTTCTTTGATGCATTTCCTGATTTTCTTTGTCAGCCATGGCTGTCTAATCCATCCCTGGGTAATCTTTCTTTTCTTTGAGATTCTGCCATTGTTGCTCTACTGTCTTCCAGTTGATTTTCGTCAGTTCCTCTCACATGCACATGTAATTACCTTTATTTAACCGTAACACCATTACATCCAATTTTGCCTTCTCTCTTTCAAACTACAGACTGAAGTCTACCATATTATGATCGCTGCCTCCTAAAGTAAGGGAACACTTAAGATCTTTTATAAAGTCTGGCTCATTACATAGAACCAAGTCCAGAGTAGCCTCCTCCCTTGTGGGCTCCATCACAAGCTGTTCCAAAAAGCCATCCTGTAAGCATTCCATGAATTCCCTTTCTTTGGATCCACTGGCAACATTATTCACCCAGTCCACCTGCATATTGAAGTCCCCCATGATCACCATGACCTTGCCTTTCTGACATGCTGTGTCTATTTCCTGGTACATCTTGCATACCTGGTCCTGACCATGGCTGGGAGGTCTGTACATAACACCCTTTATTGTTTTTTTTTTTTTGCCTTTGTGTTTCCTCAACTCCATCCACACAGACTCCATATCATCTGACCCCATGTCATTCAGTGCCACGGATTTAATTTCATTCTTAACTACCGAGGCAACACCACCCCCTCTGTCCATCTCCCTGTCTTTTCGATAAGTTGTAAATCCTTGAATGTTTAACTGCCAGTCCTGAACCCCCTGCAACCACGTCTCTGTGATGCCTACCACATCATAATCAGGAAATATATATATTCAAATATATTCTTGCATATTTATCAGAGGATATGAAGTTTTTGCCAGACTCTCTCAACTCACTTTACACCGTAACAATGATATGGATTTTCAGATTTTATTTTTTTTTTATAGGCCTTGCATTCTCATCATGGATTCTTTACGTGGACCAAGTCGTACAAATGTGGTTAAGATCCTGCGAGAGTAAGGGCATTTCTGTAAAGTGTTGTTTTTTCAAAAATTTTAATAAGGATTATTCCCACTTAACTTTCTTTTGTTGGTATTTGAAACAGATACCTTGAAGTAGAGTGGGAAATGAGAAAAGGAAGCAAAAAGGCTTTCACCAAAGATGTGATAAAGGGCTCCAACCCTCGTGTTCCTCAGCAAGACAACTTCAGTGATTGTGGTATATACATCTTACAGTATGTCGAAAGTTTTTTTGAGGTAAGTATCAACTTTTATTGTGGGTTAGAACAGGAGGGGAATCTTTGTAAAAGAAGAAAGGCTTTGCATGTACATGTATCGGTCATAGTGACCAATCAGTTTCGTCTGTAAGGATTTGAGTCTATCCTATTCTGTTGCTATGATAGGAATGTGAGGTGCCAGCAACCAGCTTGGGGGATGAGTATTCAATCATGAGTGCAATCTTCTTGTTCTTATTCATTTGAGAATACTGACCTAGCATATGGTCTAACTCACGTAGCATATGAATTCGGAGCAGAAATATGCTATTCAGGCCTTCAAGTCTGTTCTGCCATTCAATTAGGTCATGGCTCGAAAGTCTACGTTCCCATGTATCTTCAATAACCTTTGATTCCCTTGCCTAACAAGAATTTATCGACCTCCACCTTAAAAATATTCAAAATTTCACAGTTCTCTCTGATGGAAAACCATCTGTCATAGCCTCCTTCAAAATTCTGCGATTCTATTTGACCCACGATGCCTGTTCCAGTTCCTGAAAGAGTTATCCAGCTCATCCCATTCTCCAGTTCTATCTCCATAGCCCTCAAAATTCATTACATTTCAAATATATTTCCATATCTTTTTTGAAACTGGGTGGAATCCATCTCCACCACTCTGTCAAGCAGTGCAATCCAAATCCTAACAATGTTGTGAGTAAACAAGTTTCTCCTTGTCTCACTCCTAGCTCTCTTTCTGCCAATATTGAAATTGTTACTTCCCTAAAAGAGGACCTTTGATTTTTAAAAGTCCCCTTGAGTTATGGATTGTCCTTTACACAATTACTTTAAGACTATTCAGGATCATATGACACTAAAATCAAATCAAGCCTTACTCTTCAAAACTCCAGTGAAAACAACCATGTTCATTCATTTGTCAAAATCCAACCCCTTGTTCCTGACATCAATCTAGTAAGCCACCCTCTGAACTAAATCTAATGCATTTATGTCCTTCCTTAAAGAAGGAAGCGCAGACTAAACGTAGTATTGTCTATTGTCTATTCAACATGTGATCTCACCAGTGTTCTATATAAATGAACGTATCTTTGTGTTATTTGCAAATTTGGCTACCATGTCTTCAATCTCCTTATGTAAGTTATTAATAAAATTGTCAAAAGTTGAGGGCCCAGCATAGACTCTTGCAGGGCCCCTCACATGATCTCCTGCCAATCTGAAAAAGATTAATTTCCACACAGTTCGATTTCTGCAAATAGCCAATCATCTAGCCATGGTAATATGTTAGATCCTATACCATGAGCTGCTACTTTGCACAATAACTTTTTATGTGGAACCTTGACAAAAACCTTCTGGAAATTCAAGTACAGCATTTCTATAGCACATGTTACTCCTTCAGGTAAGTTGATTAAATATGATTTCCCTTTCATGAAGCCATGATGACTCTTGCCAATTATCTTGAGTAACTAGTCATAACGTCCTTAATCATCTATTCTAACACCTATGGCAGATGTCAAGCTAGCTGGTCTATAGTTTCTTCTTTTCTCCTTCTCTCCTTTATTGAACAGAGGGGTTATATTTTCAGATTTCTAGTCTAACAGAACCTTTCCAGAATCTAATGAATTGTGGAAAATTAATACCGATGTACCTGCTACCTCATTAACCATTAAAGCTCTAGAATGAGGTCAGTTGGGACCTAAAGACACACCAACCCACAACTCCATTAATTTGTTCAGTACTACTTGCCTTGTGATCATAATTTCACCAAGTTTCTCTTTTTCTTCAACCTCCTGATTTACAAATAATACTGGGTTTTTTTTTGTATCCCTTGGAGTGAAGAGAGAAGCAAGATATTTATTTACCCCAGTCACCATTTCTTTATATACTATTAATTCACCACTCTCACCCTCTCGAGGACCAGCAGTTACTTTACTTACTCTTTACATCTTAGATATATGTAGAAAGTCTTACTGTCTGGTTTTAGATTTCGAGGTAGCCTTTTCTCAAGCTTTATTTGGCTTGACTAATCTTTTGTCATCCTTTGCCTTTTTCGGCCTGACCAGTCATCTGACCCACCAGTCACCTCTATGCAATTATATCCAAGTTGAGTGAGTGGCCAAATGAATGGCAGATAAGGTCTAATTTGGATAAATGTGAGGTAATTCACTTTGGTCATAAAAAAAAGGCGAATGATTATCTGAACTGCAGTAGATTGGGTAAGTGGAAGTTGTATCAAGACCTGGGTGTCCTTGTACACCAGTTGCTGAAAGTAAGCATGCAAATGGTGAAGAATGAAATAGTCTGTTGGCCTTCGTAGTGAGAGGATTTGAGTACAGGAGCAGAGATGTCTTGCTGCAATTGTACAGGGCCTTTGTGAGAGCACACCTGGAGTTTTGTATGCATTATTGGCCTCCTTACATGAAGAAGGTTGTTCTGACTATGGAGGGAGTACAACAAAGGTTTACCAGACTGATTCCTGGGACGACAGAACTGATGTATGAAAGGTGACTGGATCAGTTATGACGATGTTCACCTGGGGTCTTGAAGAAGGTAGGGAATTTCGTAGAATTCCAAAAAAATTCTAACTTGACTGATGGGGTAATTGAGGAAAGCATGTTCCAGATGTCCGGGGAATCGAGGAGCAGGGGTTACACTCTCAAGATATTTAGGCCTGAGATGAGGAGAAATTTCTTCACAGTGGTACGATTGTGGAATTCTCTGTCATGGAAAGTGATTGAGGCCAAATCATTGAATGTTTTCAAAAGGCATTCGGGCTACAATGCTTAAAGGGTACTGGGAGAAAGCAGGAACAGGTACTGAGTTGGGCGATTAATCATGATTATGCTGAATGTTGGGATGGTCTTCTCCAGCTTCTTTTTTCTACGTTTTTGAGAGGCAGAGCCAAAGTTGCCTAGACAGTAGCTATAAAAGCACTGTGCAGCAGAAATATTTACTGTTCCCCCTCCAGGATGTTACGCTGTCGAGTTAATATCAGCTCAATGTCATTCCACAGAATCCAATTCCTAGTTTTGAACTGCCTATGAATTTGATGGAATGGTTTCCTCAGCAACAAGTTAAAAAGAAACGAGAAGAAATCCGCAATGTAATTCTCAAACTCTGTGAGACACAAAGCAAAGGAAAGAAAGGTCAGGAACTCAGAGCAACAGAGGCACCTTCATGAGCAATGCCTGGTCAACATAGACTCTGACGAAAGATGCCATTTTCAAATACTGGATGTTGTTGCACTAACGCAGAAATGACTTGGATTTGTTCAAGTGTTGGCTTCCATAGAAGGATGATTTTTTTTGTGTGCGTTTGATCTTATGGAACATTTTGATGCACACGTCTTCATTTTACAGACACCCAAATGAATGTTAATGTGCTGTTATAAATATAACAAACTGTACATATGTTCATAAACTGAATTTACTGCATTTGTGATCAGTTTCACTGTTTGGGTTAGTAAGCATTTTGGTATGTACTTTTGTTAAAGGTAGTTTGATAGCTACTTACAAGTATAATTAAAAGTTATTGTAGCATTAAATGGACCGGGCAAATTTATTATTTTTTTGCCGAGTTTCTCTATACATTTTCCCTGACCGCCCTGCTCGCATGAATGAATTCACTCCTTGCTTGAACATGGTTCCAAGGTGTCCTTAAGTACGTAGTCAAAGTTGCCTTTAAGCGTGGCCCTTGATATTATATTGGCAGCTTTGCTCACCTGTGGAGAATCCAATCCTGCTCTTAGCAGATGTCTGTCTGTGCATACTTCCAACATAGATTATTAAAGAACAAGAATCTGAGCTTATTTCTCATCTTTAACCCGAGGGTACCAAGGTTAATTTGTTTCCTAGCTTGCGATCAACTAACTTGAAAACTGGATAACTAATTTTGCTGAACTGCAGGCACAATGAATAAATTTGAGCCAGTTTTTTAAATGGGAATGCATGTTGTATGTCAGCAGCCATCTGTGAGAGCACTGAACATGGTTGTACATCGTGTTCTTTTAATTGCTGGACAATATCAACCAGGATGTTTTTGGGTTTTAGAATTGAGGCTCCTGTGTAAGTGAAGCCTATTTAAATAGGTACTTGATTGTACTTCACCTGGAACTAGGTGTTTTCCAGAAGGGAATTGGAGAAGAGAAATTTGTTATACGAGGATTTCGATACATAAATAAAGCGAGCAAGTGCCTTCAAAAAATTCTTTTGGGTGATTAGTATACATTTATACATCTCTGCATGTAATGGTTATTTATTTGCAATCAAGTCAGATGATACTTTTTGTTTACCCAATTAAGTGTTGGGTGATGAAAGACTGACAAACCCCAAAGTAAAAGTCTCCATGAAATTGATTGTAATCAAACTAAGACTACCACTGAAATTAAGTCTGGTTGTCTTTAAAACCATTACTCATTTCCCCTTACCTCAGAAACTGTCTATTGTCAGTTTTTGCTGTTCAGTTGTATTAAAACTGTTTTCAGAGGTTTATTTAATCTAATCATATTTGGAACTTGACTGAATATGTTGCAGATTTATTTCTCCTTCGCAACAATACCTCAGCATATTTATGTACATCTGTATATCTGTAATTGCTATAAAAACAACTTTGTGCTGATTTTCTGTAACTCTGGTTTTAAACTGAAATCTGTGTATTAATTTATGGGACATGCCTAAGCTTTGATTATATTTCATTTTTTTTCTGCTGCTACAACCAGAGATGCCTCTCAAATACACTATTGGTTGCAAGTGAGGGAATAGTTTAAGCATTGAACTATTTGCACCATGATGGCAATCCTGTCAGATGCTACTTCACATATTTTGATGTTAGCAATCCTTTGGTTTAATCTTGTGAATTACCTTTTGAACTTCCTCCCTTTCTTAAAAAAAAGAGGTTGGAACAAAATTTAAAAGTCATTTCTACAATGGTAACCAAATGAATGCTATATGCAAGATGTGTTACATCATGGTTGGTTTCCATTTGGAAATGTTAATCTGCTAATTTTTGATGTCTGCAGTCATAAATTGTAGGCAGGGAGTTGTCCACCTTATTTCTACCCATCAACATTTGTTTGAAGTGTGCCTTGAGTCAAGTCATGTGTCATGCCCCATCATTTAATAGTCTGGTGACAGTCATGGTCCAGACTCTAATTTAAAGGATGATCACTCTGGGTAGCTAATTAGAGAGTTTGAGTCAACTGTTCCTGTTTACTGTAGCATGATTTGCCACCTGTGGGAGAGGAGGGAGGAAATTGGAGGACTCTATACCTTATTACATTAATCACTTAAGGCAAGCTGCAACATAATTACTTCATCCTGTGTAGTATTTACATGTTTTCCCTTCAGTAAAATTAGGTGACCAACTACAAGGGAGCAAATAATATTTTTCCTATTGTGGATTAAAATGTTTGTTAATAGTCCAGTGAGTGGCTTCTTTTTGTTCCAATAAGCTAATATTTCTGTCGATGTTTTTAGTTTTGTACTGCTTGCTAACTTTCCTTTTCCATTGCACATCTTTGAGACATGCCAGTTTCTTTCTGATGTAGAATGATTACTCCCAATTATTCTGGCAGTTAAGTTTGGCACTGATTTACCCAGTCAGGGATAGAATTTGAAATTGTGCCATCGGTATAGCAGGTATATAATTACTGAAACGTCTTTGAAAATCTCACCATTATCTGGTTTTAAGGATGGAACACAAATGATTGCATTTGAACCAAATATTCTATTGCTTCTAGATTCCTTGCTGGTTTTCCTTTAATTCTGGTAGTATTTGCCCTTTTAACTAAACAACAAACTTGTGTAGGCACATAACTCTCAGTCTGAGGAGCGATGGAGCCAGAGCTGAAAAGTTGACTCTGCTGATGGACATTTGAATTGTGTCAGTGTTGAGCAGTACTTATCTAGTGGACTATCAATGCACAGTATTCCAGTTAGTAACAATGTGTAGATTGTTTTCTAAACCTGGATAATTAAACAATGACATTTGGTATCAGAAATGCTCAATTGCCTTCAAGTTTAGAATCCTGTGTTGGCATGCAGCTTTCATTTTATGAATTCAAAGGAGTGTGGACTTGTAAAAAGTGTTTCTTTGATTTGATTAGATTAGGTAAGATTCCCTATAGTTATATGACTGAATTCATTCTGTCTTGCCATACTGAGAGTTAGTCTAAAATCTCCAGGCGTTGAAGATCAGTCTTCTGAACACCAGATTTTGTATCAGGGTTGCATAAGGCATACGGAAATGAAAATAAAATAGGTTTTTGTTACTTGAATATTTTTCTTTATCAGATATAAAAATGGGATGAAAGACTGTTTGGCTAACAGTCTTACCATCCACCAATCGATGAATGGATCTTTTTGCTTTCCAATTGGTTTAGGAAGGCACGATGTCAAAAGGATGGATATGTTAGTTGACTGACTGGAGTGAGAAAGTGAGGACTGCAGATGCTGGAGATCAGAGCTGAAAAATGTGTTGCTGGAAAAGCGCAGCACGTCAGGCAGCTTCCAAGGAGCAGGAGAATCGACGTTTCGGACATAAGCCCTTCTTCAGGAAGGGCTTATGCCCGAAACATCGATTCTACTGCTCCTTGGATGCTGCCTGACCTGCTGCGCTTTTCCAGCAACACATTTTTCAGCTCTGACTGGAGTGACAGGCAAGACTTATGATGAAACCTCTAAGAGAAGCTTTAATCAGTGTTGGCAACTCCAAATGAGGAGGAGCAAAATCTTTCAAGTAGGGCTGAAGGTCATTCAAGTAGATACATTCACTAGGCTCGATGGCCTCAAGGAGGTTACTGGATAGCACCTATAACAGGTGCTAGTTAGGCCAATTAACATTGTTAAATTCCAAGTAATTCTTGATCTCCTTTTTGCAGGTTGTTCCTGGATGTATGAGACTCCTTTTTCAAGCCTTCTCTTCCTGGTTGCAACGAAAAAATTTATTTCTGTTTTGTGGAAGGTCTTTGAATGATGAAAACAAGATTTATTGTTCAGCTGGAAGCATTCTCCATATCTCTCAACTGTTGCCATCAACCTATGTAATCATCCAAAAACTTTTCACACAATATTGTTTCCTTTTATAACTTCTCCCAGAAAGTTACATGGCACTTTCCAGAAGTGAAAAGAGCAGATTAATATCTTTGTGAGGGAAAGAATCTAGGAAATTCTCTTCTGACCCTCTTTTGGTAATCAAACTAGTTTAAGATATCACTTGGGTTATTCTAATGCAACCCAATGCACTCAATACCATAATATTTGTCTCCTATATATGCTGGCTAGTAATTTATCCAAACCACTTTGGGTGTGTTTCCATCAGCATTCTCTATTTAAACTAAAGTAGGTGTTTAATAGATCATAATTTGCAAGTTTCTTTACTGAAAGATACCAACATCCCACAAATAAAATGTCATCAGTTGTCTTGTTAACCCTGCATAGTCCTCTTTACTAACAGCTTGTTCATGTGCCTAATTTAGGAGAGGTGCCCCACAGACTAGACAAGCAACAACCTGTTAATAAAATGCTGTCATATCTTAGTCATGTCTGGAAAATTGTCTATCAGCATAATTAAGTATGTTTATGACCCTAATGGTTGGAGTGGCCACTTGATAATCCTTGCAGAAATGAAGTCCCATCTTCACACTTAGCTTAACTCTCCTTATTTTGTTTGGTATAGCTACAGTGTTAAAAATGATCAATTGCAAATAGCTCTAGCATCCCAAAAACTGGGCATCTGTGAGTTGTTGTTGGCATCAGCTGCAATAGAAGTTTATATTCAACCACCATGTGTAATCTTATGGCCTGGCATTTCCTCCGCTCTACCATTACCATCACCACCAAATGAGGAGATTAACCTTGATTCAGTGCAGAGTACAGGAGCAGCATTAGGCATTTCTTAAAACTGCAATGTTAATCTGGTGAAGCTACAACAAAGAAAAGTGCCAAACCGTGAAAGCAGCATGAGATGCAGTCAAACGATTCCTCAACCAAAAGATCAGAGCAAAGTTGTGCAGTCCTGCCATATTAAGTCATGAATGGTGGTGAACAACAAAACAACTGACAGGAGGATATGGATCCACAAATATTACCAAGCTCAACAATGGGGAACCCAGCACATGTGTGTAGATGGACTGGAGCATTTGCGTACATGTTTAGCCTGGAGTGCTGAGTAAATTGATCTATTTTGGTCTCTTCCTGAGGACCCTGCAGTGCAAATGTCAGTCTTCCAATTCTGTTTATTCCAATGATAGCAAGAAATGGCTGAAGTACTTAGTGGCAAAGATGGGCCCTGATAGTACTGAATATTTATGTCCCAGAACTAGCCATGTCCCTAGCTAAGCAGTTCCAGTATAGCTACCACACTGCCACTAAGACCTGTCTGGAAAAAAGCAGGACAAAACCAGTCTGGAAGGGGTCATCAACATTACTTTCATGCAACATTTACTCAGCAACAATCTGCTCTCTGATGTTCAGTTTGGGTTCTGCCAGGGTCACTAAACTCCTGACCTCATTACAGCTTCAGTCCAAATAGACAGAAGAGTGGCGTCCAGAGGGAAGTCAAGACTTACCAGTTGACATCAAGACAGCATTTGACAAGAAAATGTCATCAAGGAGCTATAGCAAAACTGGAGTCATACCCAGCAAAGGAAGGTGGTAATTGTTTGGAGATCAATTATCTCAGATGAAGAACATCTCTACAAGAACTGCTGAGGCAGTGGGTGTGGAAGGGAGGCCTTCAGATAACTGGATAATTGGGATCTCTTCCAGGCCAGGAGGGACTTGTACAAATAGGATGAGTTCACCTAAACTTTAAGATGGTTTAAACTAATGGCGATGGGGAAGGTTTGGTTACCAGAGTAGTCAGCATATGAAGTCACTGAGGAGAATGTCGAGGTTAAGTCAAGCAAGTTTAATAGGAAGACAGGCAGTACACAGCAGGATTAGCAATCTGAAGTGTTATTTTAATGCAAAGCGTGTAACAGGCAAGGCAGATGCACTTAAAGCCTGGATTAGTGCATGGAACTTTGATATTTTAGCCATTATAGAAACTTGGTTCAGAGAAGAACAAAACTGGCAACTCAATGTTCCAAGGTCTAGATGTTTCAGGTGTTTTCAAGAGTTGCATTACTGAGTAAGGAGAATATCGCAGCTATGACAATGAGAGGACATCATGGAGGGCTCGTCCCATGAGGCAGTTTGGGTTGAATTCAGGAATAAGAAATGTGCATGGAGTTTTACTGTATGTACACTACACTATATTGGGCTTTCACTATCAGCCTCCCACTAGCCAGTGGAGATAAAAGAACAGATATGTCGGCAGTTATGTTTTACTTAACAATAGGGTTGTAGTGGGTAATACTCACTGGGGAAGTTAGTACCAGCGGCTGAGATGGGTCAGAATTTGTAGGTGCATCTGTGAGGGTTTCTTGTATTCTTCTAGACCTTGTATTGGGGAATGAGCCTGGCCAGATGATCAAAGTTTCAATGTGGGAGCATTTTGGGAACAGTGATCATAATTCTGTAGTTTTTAAGATACTTATGGATAAGGATAAAACTGGTCCTAGGGTACAAGTGCTAAATTGGGATGGAAGGCTAATTACAACAGTATTTGGTAATATTAGGCCATCTTCCTTTTTTTAAACCATCCTTGGTCCCATTATGAGATAGGTTGCTTTTAGCACAGTCACTCATTCTTGTCCACACCTTGACCAATTCTCATGTTATGTGGGTTCCTTTCAGTATAACTCACCTATTCTCTCTTACTCTTAGCTCTTATTACCTTCTGTCTGGGCCTGCTACACTTAATTTCCTTGTTTACCTATCCGTTTCACATCTCTCTTTTTCTGGGCTCCATCTCCACCCATCCACATATCTCTCCCCTTCAGGTTCCCCAACCCCACTCCCCAAACTTCAGATTCAGCATAAATACCACATTTCCAAGATGCTGACAGCTCTGATGAAGAGTCACTAGCCTCAAAACATTAACTCTTTTCTGTCCACGATGTCGTCGGTTTTACCAGAAACTGCTTACATTTCAGAGCTCCAGCACTCACATTTCTTTCTTTTAAATTAGAATGGAATGGCTGCTTGGGGTTAAATAATAGCCAGGTAATCTGAGGTGAGGATCAGTATGTTCCTGTGAGGGTGCAAGGTAAGGATGGCAAAACTCAGGAACCCTGGATGGCAATTTAGCATAGCCAATTCACCTGACCTGCACATCTTTGAACTGTGGGAGGAAACCAGATCACCCAGAGGAAACCTACGCAGACATGGGGAGATGTGCAAACTCCACACAAATAGTTGCCTGAGGCAGGAATCTAACCTGGGTCACTGGTGCTGTGAGGCAGCAGTGCTAACCACTGAGAAATGTCCTGTGGCAAGTAGGATTCAGGAAAATCCCAAGGCATTTTATAGAAGCAAGAGCGTAGCTAGGGGAAGGCCCACTCAAAGACAAAGGAGAGAATTTACCCGTGGAGCCAGAAAAGGTGAGTGAGGTTCCCTTCATGAGTACTTCACATCAGTATTCACCAAGGAAACGGATATGGATGATGATAAAATTAGGGAGGACTGTATGTATAGTCTAGGGCATGTCGATATTAAGGAGAGAAGGTGTTGGGTGTCTTGTAAAACATTAAGGGAGATTATAGGCTGATGAGCTTTACATCAGCATGAGAGAAATTATTGGAGATTTTTAGGGACAGGATTTACTCACATTTGAAAAAGAATAGACTTAGTAGGAGAGTCAGCATGGTTTTATGAGGTAGTCTTGTTTCACATTTGATTGAATTTTTGAGAAAGTGAAGGTGAGTAATGAGGCTAAGATAGTGGATTTTGTCTACATGGAGTTTTCTAAACCATTTGACAAATTCCTCCTGGTAGGCTAGTGCAGAAGATTTAAGTCATTTGGATTCTGTGGTGAGTTGGGTACAAAATTGGCTTGGTCATCGAAGTTGGAGGATAGTTGTGGGGGATGCTTTTCTGACTGGAAGTCCGTAGCAGTGGTGTTCTGCATGGACCAGTACTGGGGCTTCTGTTTACAATACATAAATGATTTGAATGAAAATGTAAGTCACGTGATTAATAAGTTTGCAAATGACACAAAAATTAGTGGAGTTGTGGATAGTAAGGAAGTTTGCCAAAGAATACAGCAGGATATAGATCAGTTGAAAAAGTGCAGATGGACTTTAATCTGGACAGGTGAGAGATATTGCATTTTGGGAAGTCAAATATAAGAGGCAAGTATACAGTAAAGAGCAGGATGCTTGGGAGCATTGACATACAGAGAGATCTTGGAGTGCAAGTACATAGCTCACTAACCATGACAACACAAGTGGTTCAGGTGGTATAGGCGGCATACAGTGCTTGCCTTTGTTTGGGGTACTGAATATAAAAGTTGGCAAGTCATACTGGAGCAATGTAAAACTTTAGTTAGGTCACATTTGGAGTATTATGTACAGTTCTGTCACTTCACTATAGGTAGAATGTGGAGGTTTTGGAAAAGGTGCAAAGAGGTTTAGCAGGACAATGCCTGGATTGGAGTATAATAGCTATAAGCGGAGGCTGGACAAATCTAGATTATTTTCACGAAAGAGTCACTGGGTGAAGGGGAACCTGATAGAAGTATATAAAATTATAACAGGCATAAATAGGGTGGATAGTTGAATTCTTTGTCCCAAGGTGGAAATATCAAATACTAGGGGACATGGGTTAAAATGAGAAGGAGAAAGTTTATAGGGAATGTGTGAGCCAAGCATTTTACACTGAGGGTGATAGTTAACTAGAATGTACTGCTGGGGGAGTAATAGAAGCAGATACAACAGCAATGTTTAAGAGGCTTTCAGACACTTGACCAGGCAGGAATAGAGGGATACAGACCATGTGCAGTCAGATGGGATTAGTTTAGAATAGCAACATTCAGCACAGCCATGGTGAGCCAAAGGACCTGTACTGTTCAAGTTTTATGTTCTATGTAGTGTCCTAGGCTCATCCATTAGCTGCTTCATCAATGATCTTCCCTCTACATAAAGTCAGAAGTGGGAATGTTCACTGATGATTGCAAAATGTTCAGTACCATTTGAATCTCCTTAGATATTAAAACAGTCCATGACCAAATGCAACAAGACTGTAAGAATTACTATGTATTCTGCCTGATAAGCCAGAAATAATATTGCCATGCAATAACCATCTCCAACAGGAGAGAACCTAACCATCATCCTTGACATTCAATGGCATCACTATTACTGAATTCCCCACAATCAACAGCTTGTTACCATTGACCATAAACTGAACTGTACCAACTATATACACACTGTGACTATGAGAGGGGGGGGGGGGGTGAACAAGGATTTTTGCAATGGATCAACCTCTATCTTCCCAATGCCTCCACCATCTGCAAAGTGCAAATCAGGATTGTGCTGGAATATGGTTTTATTTGCATGGATGGAAGTAGTTCCAATAACACTCAGTAGCTTGACACCATTCAGGACAAAGTAGCCCTCTTGATTATTACCCTAACATTTTCAACACTTCTTCTATCCACCATTAACACACACAAGACACAGACACTCTGCAGTAACTCACCAAGGTTCCTTTGCCGGTATCTTCCAGACATGTGATCTCTGCCACCTTGAAGGACAAAAGTTGTAGATGCATAGGAACACCACTACCTGCAAGTTCTCCTCTGAGTCGTGTATTATTGTTGAATTATATCCCTGTTCCTTCACTGCCATAAAATCTTGGAATTCACCTCCTGTAATGTAGCTGTAATGCAAAAATGTAGTTCAAGAAGGCAGCTCACCACCACCTTCTCAAAAGCAATTAGGAGCTGGCAATAAACTCAGGCCCAGTCAGTGATGCCTACAACCTATGGATGAACAGGATAATTGACATTGTCTTACCCAGCTCAATTTTAATGTAGAATTAAAACTAAAATTCCTGCGAATACTCAGTAGGCCAGGCAGGGAAAGAGATAACAGATTTCTAGCATTCACCGAATTTTGTGTAAGTTCAGATGTATTTTGAATTGGGTCTCAGATTATTATTCAAGATTCTCATTGGGCGTACCAAGCTTTAAATTGCTCAATTCTAAGTAAATATGTAAATATAAATATTCAGATATACATTGAATCATTTACAAACTCATTACATTGCTGAAGTTTAAACTTCCGAGATTCTTAAAATACTCCTGTTTTATCTGTAAGGTGATGTAACAAATTAAAATTTAACTTCTGTTTTAATGATTGTGCTACTCACTTTTGTCATGTAGAACGTTTTTTTTGTAATTCAATCCCTTCAGTCTAGAAACAGGCCCTCCAACCCAACAACCCTCCGAAGAGTATCCCAACCAAACCCAATTTCCTACCCTATTGCTCTACACTTACCCCTGACTAATGCACCTAACCTAACCCCTGAACACTATGGACAATTTAGCATGGCTAATTGGATTATGGGAGGGAACCAGAGCACCTGGAGGAAACGCATTCAGACATGGGGAAAATGTGCAAACTCCACACAGACAATTGCCCAAGGCTGGAATCGAACCCAGGCCCCAGCATTATGAGGCAGCAGCGCTAACCACTGAGCCACCGTGCTGATTGTTATCTCCCTCACTAGTCAAGCAGTATTGTTAGAAAAGAAAAATACTGCAGATGCTGGAAATCTAAAATAAAAACAGAAATTGCTATAAAAACTCTTCATTGAGTCACTAGACCTGAAACACCATCTTTGCTTTCTCTCCAAGATGATGCCAGATCTGCTGAGCTTCTCCCGCAATTTTTGTTTTTGTTTCAGATCTTCAGCATCTGCAGTTCTTTGTTGTAGTTGTGTCAGAGACATTTACAGCAGGGAAGGAGGGGGTGTGCCAAATGGCCCATCGGGCCTATTCTGGCTTTCCATGGAGTTATTCCATAACTCCTATACTGCCATTTCATCTGCATAGCACTACAAAGTCATTTCTTATTAATATACCTCTAACTTCTTTAGAAATCTTTCATTGCTTTTGCTTCAGTATTCTTCTGGGTGATTAATGTGCAGGTTACTAGCACGCTCCATGTAATGTATTTCCTCACATGCCCCATTTATCTATTGTCCAAGACTTTAAAACTGTCTCCCCTCACCCTTGGATCATTAGCTAACAGGAACAGATTATCCAAGTAAATCCAAGCAAGTCCAACAAATCCAAGCCCATCATAGTCTTGAATTTATCAATCATATAGCCCCTCAAAACCTTTTGCTCCAAGGAGAAAGCACCCAACCTTCCCAACATAAACCTGTAACTAAAAACCTCCCATCCCTGGAAACATTCAGGTAAATCTCTTTTGCACTGTCTCAAGGATATGCACGTATTCCCTGAAGTCTGGTGACCAGAATTGAACATAGTGCTTTAGTTGGGGCCGAGCCAGGTTTTTAAAGGTTCATCAACACATTCCTACTGTTGTATTCAATCCCTTTATTTATGAAGTACAGATTCCGACATGCTTTGCTAGCAAATCCCTTAATATGATCTGTCACCATCAAAGATTGATAAACATATCAAAGTATCTCTGTTCCTGCATATTCTTTAGATCTATGTCATTAAGTTGACATTGTCTTTACCTTCACACATTTCTCTGAAGTAAATTCCACCTGTCTTTTATCTGCCCATTTTGCTAGCCTATTGATTATCTGTTGCCAGTGCCTCACAACATCCCCACTGTTCACCATTTCTCTGAGTTTGCTAATCATTAGCAAATTTTAAAATTTTACTCCATATTCCAAGATCCAAATCATTTATTTGTAAGTGTATTTTTAAAAAGCAGCAGATCTACCTTTGAAAAACAAAACAAAACAAAACTTCCTGAAGAAGGGCTCATGCCCGAACGTCGATTCTCCTGCTCCTTGGATGCTGCCTGACCTGCTGTGATTTTCCAGCAACACATTTTCAGCTCTGATCTCCAGCATCTGCAATCCTCACTTTCTCCTAAAACAAAACTGTACACTTGCCTCCTTACTGAAAAATTAACTATCTCCCATGACAAGCTGCTTTCTTTCCTTAAGTCAATATGTTATTCAGATTGTCTTTTGTCCTCCTATTCCATAAGCCTTAGTGTTGCTAATCAGCCTTTTTTGGTAAAAATTTGAACAATGTTTTCTTTAAATCCATGCAGAGAACATCAAAAAGTGGATTAGATTAGGCAAGCACAATATACCTTTTAAAAATCCATGCTGGCTCACCTTAGTTACCTCAAATCTCTGTATTTTTCTGTGATTAAGGATATCAAAACCTTATCCATCATTTGGGGAAGATTGAAAGGTTAAGGGAAGTCCTGCTACTGTCTCCACCCCAACTTCCTTTAGAATCCAAGCCATCAGATTAGGTGACTTATCTACCCTATGTTTAGAGAGCCTTACCAGTACTTCCTCCCTCCTTTTCAATTGTAAGACATTTTCCTCATCAACCTATTCAGAGATGATATAGTGCTGCTCTGGAGCAGGTGGAACTTGAACCGAACACTTAACCAAATACCTCCCAGAGATACTTGATCACTTGGACCCACCTCATTTCCAGCTCCAGATCCAGGAATGCCTTCTCTCTCGTTGAACCCGGAACATACTAATCAGGAGAGTTCTTCGGGAAATTTGAGATGGATATCCACCCCAACATTCCACACATTAGACAAGAACCTAATTGAATCTCCTCCCTGTAACAGGAATCCTTTTGCTCCTTTATGTGAGACAGAAATTGAACAATAAGATGAACAATGAAGTAAATGTATTTAAATTTTTCGTTAAAGGGTGTGTATTAAATAAATTAATCGAAAAGGATAAATCCCTTGGTCTAGATGGATTGCACTTTAAAAGATTCTAGGGAAAAGAGAGCACAGGCATACTACACATAGTGGTAGAAGATGTGAAATAGACTTCCATAAGTGTTAGAACTACTGCTGTTCTCAATTTAAATTGAAGATTTGAAATATCAAACCAAAAATACAATTCCTAAATTTGCAGAAGTCACCAAATTGGCGAATAGAACATAGAAGAATACAGCGCAGTACAGGCCCTTCGGCCCTCGATGTTGCGCCGATCCAAGCCCACCTAACCTACACTAGCGCACTATCCTCCATCTGCCTATCCAATGCCTGCTTAAATGCCCACCCTACCTCTTGCAAAAATGCCATCCCGTATTCCCAATTCCTCCGCCTCCGCCGTATCTGCTCCCAGGAGGAGCGGTTCCACCATAGAACACACCAGATGGCCTCCTTCTTTAGAGACCGCAATTTCCCTTCCCACGTGGTTAAAGATGCCCTCCAACGCATCTCATCCACATCCCGCACCTCCGCCCTCAGACCCAACCCCTCCAACCGCAACAAGGACAGAACGCCCCTGGTGCTCACCTTCCACCCTACCAACCTTCGCATAAACCAAATCATCCGCCGACATTTCCGCCACCTCCAAACAGACCCCACCACCAGGGATATATTTCCCTCCCCACCCCTCTCCGCCTTCCGCAAAGACCGTTCCCTCCGTGACTACCTGGTCAGGTCCACGCCCCCCTACGACCCACCCTCCCATCCTGGCACTTTCCCCTGCCACCGCAGGAACTGTAAAACCTGCGCCCACACCTCCTCCCTCACCTCCATCCAAGGCCCCAAAGGAGCTTTCCACATCCATCAAAGTTTTACCTGCACATCCACTAATATCATCTATTGTATCCGTTGCTCCCGATGCGGTCTCCTCTACATTGGGGAGACTGGACGCCTCCTAGCAGAGCGCTTTAGGGAACATCTCCGAGACACCCGCACCAATCAACCACATCGCCCAGTGGCTCAACATTTCAACTCCCCCTCCCACTCTGCCGAGGATATGGAGGTGCTGGGCCTCCTCCACCGCCGCTCCCTCACCACCAGACGCCTGGAGGAAGAATGCCTCATCTTCCGCCTCGGAACACTTCAACCCCAGGGCATCAATGTGGATTTTAACAGTTTCCTCATTTCCCCTTCCCCCACCTCATCCTAGCTTCTAACCTCCAGAAACTCGATCCCCTGACCTGTCCGGACTTGTCCGACCTGCCCAGCTCCTTTTCCACCTATCCACTCCACCCTCTCCTCCCTGACCTATCACCTTCATCTCCTTCCCCACTGACCTATTGTACTCTATGCCACTCTCTCCCACCCCCACCCTCCTCCAGCTTATCTCTCCACGCTTCAGGCTCTCTGCCTTTATTCCTGATGAAGGGCTTTTGCCCGAAACGTCGATTTTGCCTGTCCTCAGATGCTGCCTGAATTGCTGTGCTCTTCCAGCACCACTGATCCAGAATCTGGTTTCCAGCATCTGCAGTCATTGTTTTTACCACCATAATGAGGGAGAGTCCACCATTGCTACTGGCAGGGCATTCCATGAACTCACGACTCACTGAGTAAAGAACCTACCCCTAACATCTGTCCTATACCTACCCCCCCCCCTTAATTTAAAGCTATGCCCCCTTGTAATAGCTGACTCCATACGTGGAAAAAGATTCTCACTGTCAACCCTATCTAAACCCCTAATCATCTTGTACACCTCTATCAAATCACCCCTAAACTTTCTTCAATGAAAACAACCCCAAGTGCCTCAGCCTTTCCTCATACGATCTTCCTACCATACCAGGCAACATCCTGGTAAACCTCCTCTGCACCCGTTCCAGTGCCTCCACATCCTTCCTATAGTATGGCGACCAAAACTGCACACAATACTCCAGATGTGGCTGCACCAGAGTCTTATACAACTGCAACATGACCTCAGGACTCCGGAACTCAATTCCTCTACCAATAAAAGCCAGTACGCCATATGTCTTCTTCACCGCACTATTTACCTGGGTGGCAACTTTCAGAGATCTGTGTACATGGACACCAAGATCCCTCTGCTCATCCACACTACCAAGTATCCGACCATTAGCCCAGTACCCCATCTTTTTGTTACTCTTACTAAAGTGAATCACCTCACACTTAGCTATATTGAACTCCATTTGCCACCTTTCTGCCCATTCTGCAGCTTATCTATATCCCGCTGTAACCTGCCACATCCTTCCTCACTGTCTACAACTCCTCCGACTTTCGTATCATCCGCAAACTTGCTCACCCAACCTTCTACCCCTCCTCCAGGTCATTTATAAAAATGACAAACAGCAATGGTCCCAAAACAGATCCTTGCGGAACACCGCTAGTAACGGCACTCCAAGATGAACCTTTGCCATATCACTAATCCATTTGCCACCTTTCTGCCCAGTTCTGCAGCTTATCTATATCCCGCTGTAACCTGCCACATCCTTCCTCACTGTCAACAACTCCTCCGACTTTCGTATCATCCGCAAACTTGCTCACCCAACCTTCTAGCCTCTCCTCCAGGTCATTCATAAAAATGACAAACAGCAATGGTCCCAAAACAGATCCTTGCGGAACACCGCTAGTAACGGCACTCCAAGATGAACCTTTACCATCAACTACTACCCTCTGTCTTCTTCCAGCCAGCCAATTCCTAATCCAAACCTCCAACTCACCCTCAATGCCATACCTCCATATTTTTTGCAGTAGTCTACCATGGGGAACCTTATCAAACGCCTTACTAAAATCCATATACACCACATCTAACGCTTTACCCTCGTCCACCTCCTTAGTCACCTTCTCAAAGAATTCAATAAGGTTTGTGAGGCACGACCTGCCCTTCACAAAACCATGCTGACTATCCTTGATCACATTATTCCTATCCAGATGTTCATAAATCCTATCACTTACAATTCTCTCTAAGACTTTACCCACAACAGAAGTGAGACTCACCGGCCTATAGTTACTAGGGTTATCCCTACTCCCCTTCTTGAACAAGGGAACCACATTTGCTAGCCTCCAGTCTTCTGGCACTACTCCTGTAGACAATGAGGACATAAAAATCAAGGCCAATGGCTCTGCATCTCCTCCCTTGCTTCCCAGAGGATCCTAGGATAAATGCCATCAGGCCCAGGAGACTTATCTATTTTCACCCTTTCCCAGAATTTCCAACACCTCTTCCCTACATACCTCAAAGCCATTCATTCTATTTAATTGTGACTCAGTATTCACATCGGCAACCATGTCCTGTTCCTGAGTGAATACTGACGAAAAGTATTCATTCAGTGTCTCCCCAATCTCTTCAGCCTCCACACGCAACTTCCCACTACTATCCTTGACTGGACCTATTCCTACCCTAGTCATTCTTTTATTCCTGACATATCTATAAAAAGCCTTAGGGTTTTCCCTAATCCTACCAACTAAGGACCTTTCATGTCCCCTCCTTGCTGCTCTTAGCTCTCTCTTCAGATCCTTCCTGGCTAACTTATAACTCTCAATCGCCCCAATTGAACCTTCACGCCTCATCTTTACATAGGCCGCCCTCTTCCATTTAACAAGGGATTCCAATTCCTTATTAAACCACGGCTCCCTGACACGACCCTTTCCTCCCTGCCTGACGGGCACATGCTTATCAAGGACACACTCAATAGTTGCTCCTTGAACAAGCTCCACATATCAATTACGCCCATGCCTTGAAGCCTACTTTACCAAGCCACGCATCCTCGGTCATGCCTCACCGCATCATAATTTCCCTGCCCCCAGCTATAACTCATGCCCTGCAGTGCACACTTATCCCTCTCCATCACTAGAGTAAAAATCACCGAATTGTGGTCACTGTCCCCAAAGTGCTCACCTACCTCTAATTCTAACACCTGGCCTGGTTCGTTACCCAGAACCAAATCCAGTATGGCCTCACCTCTTGTTGGCCTATCTATATATTGTGTCAGGAAACCCTCCTGCACACATTGGACAAACACCGACCCATCTAACGAACTCGAGCTATAGCTTTCCCAGTCAATATCTGGAAAGTTAAAGTCCCCATAACAACCACCCTATTACTTTCACTCTTCTCCTGAATCATCCTCGCAATCCTTTCTTCTACGTTTCTAGGAATATTAGGAGGCCTGTAAAAAACTCCTAACAGGGTGACCTCACCTTTCCTATTCCTAACCTCAGCCCAAACTACTTCAGATGGTGAGTCTTCATCCATTGTCCTTTCCACAGCTGTAATACGATCTTTGACAAGCAATGCCACACCTCCCCCTCTTTTACCCCCACCTCTGACCCTACTAAAACATTTAAACTCTGGAACCTGCAACAGCCAATCCTGTCCCTGTTCTACCCATGTCTCCGTAATAGCCACAACATCGAAGTCCCAGGTACCAACCCATGCTGCAAGTTCACCTACCTTATTTCGTATACTTCTTGCATTGAAGTATACACACTTCAAGCCACTTTCCTGTTTACAGGCACCCTCCTTTGAGATTGATGCCATGTTCCTAACCTCCCTACACTCCAGGTCCTGCACCCTAAAGCTACAGTCTCGGTTCCCATGCCCCTGCAGAGTTAGTTTAAACCCCCCCCAAGAGCACTAGCAAACGTCCTACCAAGGATACTGGTGCCCCTCAGGTTCAGGTGTTGACCATCCTGCTTATAGAGGTCCCACCTTCCCCAGAAAGAACCCCAGTTATCCAAATACCAGAATCCCTCCCTCCTGCACCATCCCTGTAGGCACGCATTTAGCTGTTTTCTCTCCCTATTCCTCGACTCTCTATCACGTGGCACGGGTAACAAACCGGAGACAACAACTCTGTTTGTTCTAACTCTGAGCTTCCAACCTAGCTCCCTGAAAGCCTGCCTAACATCCTCAGCCCTCCTCCTACTTATGTCATTGGTGCCAATGTGGACCACGACTTCGGGCTGCTCCCCCTCCCCCCTTAAGGACCCGGAAAACACGATCAGAGACATCACGTACCCTTGCACCTGGGAGGCAACATACCAAACGTGAGTCTCTGTCGCCCCCACAAAACTGCCTATCAATTAAATTCCTACACTCAGCGCACTCTCATCACAGCTCCCCAACACTGGGAGCAATAGTGAATAGATCCATATTTATACGGGATTCTTCATCCCACGGGTCCCCAAACTGACAGGCACAGTCCTCACGGCTAGACAAAGGCCCTGGATAATATAGCCGATGCATCTATATCAATATAATTCAAAAAGGGCAGCCATGTCCTATAGAACAATTCCGTTTTCTGGTGCACCATACTCATAAGGAGGTCCAGGGGGATGTGTTCCATAACTATCCTATGCCAGCTCGAGAGTCCTGGGGGATTTTCTGATACCCAGCTCATTAAAATTTTCTTCCTTGTGCAGAAAGAAAGAATAGTACACAGTTTCTTCCCATGTACATCCAGGGAGAGAAGGTTTGGAAAACCCAAAAGGACGGGCACAGGATGCAACCCAATCTCAGTTCCCAAAACCTTTGCTAAAGCACTCGCTAGGTCATCCCAATACCTGCGGATCTTGTGGCGTGTCCATAAACAATAAGAGAATCAACCTCTGCTTTACACTTGGGGCACACTGAGGATGCTCCTGTCTTAAACTTCGCAAGCCGTTCTGGTACCAGGTGGGCCCTATGGAGTACCTTCAGTAGAATAGCCTGAGTCCTTTTGCGAATAAAGATCTTCCTAATATTTTCCCAAATGTCCTCCCACATCTCTGAGGAGATTTCCACCCCTAATTCTTGAGTCCAGATTTTATATAATCGTTCCATGTCCTTCGACACATTACAACCTCGTAATTGATAGAAAATGCTAACCAAGGGGGTGCCTGCTGACCAGGGTACTCTCCTCTCCCTGTCCAATTTGTAAGGATTAACCATCAATGTAGGCTTTTTTTGTACAAAGTCTCTAACTTGGAAATGTCAAAAGAGATCCTTCCTAGGTAGCCCAAACTTCTGACCTAGCTGTTTGAAGGACATCATGACCTCCCCATCGAATAGGTCTCCCAAGCAGGAGATTCCTCTGGACTTCCAAAGCTTAAAACTAGAGTCCATCAAACCTGGCTGAAATCCTAACATTCCCATTCTAGAAGTGAAAGGGGAGGTTTATTTGTAAATTACCCTCGCCCCATTGCATCATCCTCCAAGCTTTGACTGTGGTAAGAAAAATTGGACTTTTACAGTGATTCGTAACAGTTCTCATCTTGTCCATAAACAACAGATTAGTAAGGGGGCATTTTGCCTGAGAGGCCTCAATATCCAACCAGATTGATCATGGATCATGAGAGGACCCAATCATAAAGGATAACAAGGAACTCAGTTGGTACTTCCTAAAGTCTGGAAAATCTACACCCCTCCTTTCTTGCAAAAGCTGCAATTTATCCAGCTTACTAAGAGGTCGCCTATGATACCAAATAAAAGATCCGAGCCAACTGTAAAGCCTGTGCAGTGCTTGTCTTGGCAACATCAAAGGGAGCATTCTCATGGGATTATAATAGGCGAGGAAGAACATTCATCTTAACCAGCGCTATTCTGCCCAACCAAGATATTGTAAGATCCTCCCAGCGACAAAGGTCCTGCCTAAATTTCTCTAACAACTGCACGTAACTGGCTTTGCATAATTGATCAAAAACCGGGTAATAAATATGCCTAAGTACAAAAAAACCTCCCTGTCACCACCGAAAGGGGAATCAGGTTCCATCCCCAAAGTTGGATATACTAGCAAGACAAGCATGGCCTCTGATTTCATGAAATTAATTTTGTACCCTGAAAACACACCAAATAAATTAACCATTTGTATTAAGCGGGGCACAGATGTCATTGGACCAGTTAAAAAGAGAAGGACATCATCCGCATAAAGTGTAATTTTATGCCTGCCTGATCCTCCCTCTAGGGCCGTTTTATTGGGATCCGTTCGAATAGCTTCCACCAGCAGCTCGATCACCAGTGTAAATAATATTGGTGAAAGAAGGCACCCTTGTCGGCAGCCTCTGCCAACACCAAAACTATCTGATCTTATACCATTAATGAGCACCACTGCTTTCAGATCACTATACAACACTGCCACCCATTTGGTAAAGACCTCTCCAAGACCAAAACGCTCCATGACATAAAAAAGGTATGGCCATTCCACTCGATCAAATGCTTTCTCTGCGTCTAGGGAAACGACCAAGCCCGGTATTGTTTTTTTGGCATACTTGAACCATATTTAATACTCTTCTAATATTATTGGTAGACCCTCAATAAACCCCATCTGGTCCTCCTTTACAATAAACGGCAATACCGTCTCCAGCCTTAAGGGCAGCATTTTTGACAAGATTTTGAAATACACATTCAAAAACGATATAGGCCTGTACGAAGTACAATCTTCTGGGGCTTTCCCTTTCTTAAGGATGAGACAAATATTTACTTCTCTCAAAGAGAATGGGAGGCTACCCTGGCTGAATGAATAATTGTACATATCCAAGGGTGGCCCGGCCAGTTTATCTATAAACTCCTTCTACAACTCACTTTGAAATCCATCTGGCCTGGGCGCTTTACCACTCTGGAGCAGCCTCATCGCCTCCTGCACTTCCTGAATTTCAAGGGGGCACTCAAAAAGGACACCTGCTCTGAGGTTACACATGAAAGGTCCAAATTCTTAAAAAAGGACTCCATCTTCCTCATTCTATCCTCATAGCCCTCCGACTGATACAGCTCAAAATAGAACTTTCTAGATGCTGCATTGATCTTTTTGACATTGCAAGTCAAAGTACCAACACTCTCTGTAATAGATGTAATAGATTGGCAGCATTCTTCTTTCTGGCCAAGTACGCTAAATACGTGCCTGGCTTATGTACTCAAATAGTCTCTGTCTCCCTCTTTGCTGTTTGGATAAGTGCAGTATTCAAAGTAGCCCTGAGGATTGTAATCCACTGTAATTTAGTTATGGACGGCCTATCAAAACATGCTAATTCAGCTGCCTTCAGGCAAGCCTCGAGCAGACGTTGCTGTTCTCTCCTCTGTCGTTTCCAGGTCGCAGAGTAAGAGATAATCAAATGGCGCGCATAGGCCTTGGCAGTCTCCCGCATCACCAATGGGTTGCTGGCCGTACCCAAGTTGATATCCCCAAAACGTTTGAACTTCTGCAAAAAGTATTCCATAAACTTACTACCTTTCAGGAGGGAAGGGTCCATACACCAGTGCCTGGAATCCACCTCACCACCTCTGACCTTAACCTCCAGATACACTGCCGTGTGGTCAGAAACAGCTATATTCCCTATTTTGCAGGATAATACCGAGTTCAAAAAGGTCGATAGGCCAAAAAAGACATGTCAATTCTGGTATGGCACTTAAGTGGGTTAGAATAAAAGGTAAAATCTCTACCTTCGGGGTGAGGACATCTCCATACATCCATCAATCCCAACTCCCTGCTCAAGTCCACCAGTTGCCTCGATTGCGGAGACATACCCACAGGACCCCTAGGCATCCTGTCCACCTTGGGGTCAATAATGCAGTTGAAATCTCCCCCTATAATTATATGACAAGCCCCAAGGGCTATCAATCTGGAGAGCGCATCGTTATGAATTTAAAGGGATGTGCCGGAGGACAGTATACATTCAGAATCCTACTCCTCTCCATGTATTAAAGCTTTAAGTATTATGAACTGTCCAGACTCATCCTTTATTTGGCCTAGCATTTGAAATGGGACATTCTTCCGGATGAGAATGGCCATTCCTCTACTTTTCGAATTAAAAGATGAGAAAAACACCTGGCCAAATCCTCCCTGTTGCAACTTCAAATGCTCCTTATCAGTTAAGTGTGTTTACTGTAATGAAGCTACATTGGCCTTCTCTTTTCTAAGACTTGACAATAACTTTTTCTTTTAATTGGTGCATGATTCCCTTTAACATTCCAGGTGCACCATTTAAACGAATGGCTAGCCACGATCGTCCGAAACAGTCCGAGACCATCACCGCCGATTTAAAACACAACTTTTAAAACTACTAAATCAAAACTACTAACAACTACTTCCAAAAAATAACATCATAAAGCATAACTAAAAGGAGACTTTTCCCCTTGTCCACAGGGGGCACCCCTACCACCCAATAATCCCACCATGAATCCTTCTAGCTGGAGCTATGTCCCCGCCCAGACACCACAAGGTAAGAAAAACAAATACCAATATCATATGATAAGCAAGTTAAAAGTGGGCACCCAACCCACCCCTTCCATACTGCAACCCTAGGCACTTCAGGCAGAACAACAACATAAAAAAATTATATGAAATTATAATCCCGACATATATTGAAAGGAAAACCAAAATCACCCCCCAACAACCAGGTAAACTAAGCAAGTTACACACAAAAACAAAAAGAAGAAAGAAAGGGGGGAAAAACGGGGCAGAATAAAATAATTGTCCATATAATTCAGACCAATCAGTCCATTTTAAAGCATCCAAGAAGTCCTTTACCTTTTCTGGCGAACCAAAGTTAAACACAGACCCTCCGTGGCTGAAACGCAATATTGCCGGGTATCTCATGGAGTACTGAATATTCAGGTCCCTCAGACGCTTCTTTACCTCATCAAAGGCCTTCCTCTTGCAAAACATGACTAGAGAAAAGTCCTGAGAAAGCATAATTCTTGATTTCTTGTACACCATAGCTTGGGGATTTTTCCCCAGTGCTCTAGCATCATTTGTTTGTCTCTATAATGCTGGAGTCGCACTAGGACTGGGCAGGGGCACTGAGCCGATCAGGGCTTGCACACTGCGGCCTGGTGGGTCTGCTCGACCCGCACCCGGCCTACCTCAGATTCCAGCCTCAGAAACTATGGGAGCCATTACTCCAAAAAGCTGACGAGCTGGCCTTTTTCCTCCCGCTCAGGAAGTCCCAGCAACTGGATATTCTTCCAAAAACCTCGATTTTCGAGGTCATTGACCTGCTCCGCCAAGGCCCGCACTCGGCATTCCAGGACCTGAACCTGGCTCACAGAAGATTCGGTCATGGTCTCGGAAGCCATGGCCCGTTGCTCCGCCCCCTCCAACACGCTGCCCGAGACTCTGTATCTCCAGGTCATGCCTCAGCAGCATTACCGACATCAATTTCCACCTGGCCCAGGTCTCCGACATTGATTCCCACCTGGCACAGGTCTCCTCCATCGATGTGTCGATCCTCTCTCGGAGTTTTACAAACTCCGAGACCAAGCTCTTCTCTGCAGGTAAGTTCCCCCGGGGCAGCCGCGGAGGCTGATGCTGTGACCACAGGTGCATCTGTTACTGCCAGGGGGGTCCCTGCCCGTTGTGAGCTCCGTGGTCCTTTTCCTTTACTCATGTTGTTGTTTTGACTTTTTTTTCCAAAGTTCCAAAACAATAAAACAGCATCTGAAACAGTAATTCCTGCTCCTGGAATTCGAGGAAATCACCTCCAGCACCTAAAATACCTCAAAAAAGGAGCAGCTGTTACAGCCAGAAATTTTTCCCGTCCTCCATCTTGGATTACACAGAATCCAGCTCCAACTAGAGGGCATAGATTTAAGATGAAAGGGGAAAGATATAAAAGAGACCTAAGGGGCAACTTTCTCACACAGAGGATGGTACGGGTAAGGAATGAGCTGCCAGAGGAAGTGGTGGAGGCTGGTACAATTGCAACATTTAAGAGGCATTTGGATGGGTATATGAATAGGAAAGGTTTGGAGGGATATGGGCCAGGTACTGGCAGGTGGGACTAGATTGGGTTGAGATAACTGGTCAGCATGGACGGGTTGGACCGAAGGGTCTGGTTCCATGCTGTACATCTCTATGACTCTATGTTAAAATGCATCAAACTGCTCATGTCTGGTGCAAAGTAATTCTAGTAGCCAGGAAAAAAATATTTTTAACACTTTAAGAGGTGAAGAGAGGGTAGGTGACCCACTTTGTCTGGGTTCTGGGCAGAGCTCAGCAAACGCACACTTACTGAGTCATTGCCATCTTGAATCCTCCTCCCGATGTATTTTTAACAAAAGAACATAAAAGCTTATTAGACATTAGAATATAAACTACATTACATTATGTAAGAACTATTTGAAATAGCATTATCACTAGTATCAGAAGGAAAGATTCAGTCTTCATACCCCAACAATAATCTTCCAGACACTCAAATCTCAGTGAACCCCGATTAACCCTGTCTCCATGTTAAAGGTCATTGTTCAACTGGCAAGACTTTAATCAGTTCCCTCTCAGCAAATGTCTGCATTCACTTGATGGTATTTTATTTAGTTAATGACTCTTCCTAACACCCTTAAACAAATGGCTAACTCAATTGACATACCGTTAAACCTATGTTTTCAACAGCCTTGTAGGATGTCTTTCTTCTCAGACACCTCCACAGCTTTCTGCTTCTGGAGTTTCCTCTAAGCAACTCAAGAAATGAAGAGATACCCCTTCTGCCCTTATTATTTTGGACACTGCAAAAATAACAGAAGTTCTACAGTTTAAGACCTTTTCTCCTTAAATGAACATGCACACTGCTTAACCTCTTCTGGATTATTCTGATTTCTTGTGTGACTAGACTCTGACATTAGGCACAGATGATTTTTCTTTCTTCTACTCTTTTTTTGTAATGCACTAAATATTCACCTCAAGGTTTTAAAGACCTCATTCAAGTTATGTAAACAAAACAAATCTCCAACACCTATCACCACTCATAGAATAAGTCTAAAAAAAGTCTCCCTCTTCTGAACACATTAAAGTATAATTTCAATTTAGAGATCTGCAGGTTGTTGGGTAGCGCAGTCAGCTGGACAGCAAGTTTGTGATGCCAATGGTGTGGGTTCAATTCCTGTACCAGCTGAGGTTACAATGAAGGAATCTCCTTCTCCCCTCATCTGAGGTGTATTGACCCTGAGGTTAAACAGCCACTAGTTATCTCTCTCTAAAGAAAAAAATAGCACTATAGTCTGGCAAGATTGTGGTAGTTTTACTTTTATGTACATTGCATTTCCACTTTAGAATCCAGTCTCTCAAATAAAACATATTACAAACCTTTATCCCATGTGTGTTCCACTTTCATTTGTCTCTGCACATGCATTACGTACATAGTCTTTAAACCATGCAGGTCATCTAATGGCACTTTTGTACGTTGTTGTTGACTGCTCATCTGGTATCTATTCATTCATAGGGCGATGTTGCTTCTCTTGGGAGTCACATTCCCATGATAGTTGTTGTTGCTGATCCATTTCCATTGCTGGGGAAGGGTGAACCTCTGAGACTGCTCATTGTTTTGTATTCTGTGCAGTTGGTGAAGACATGTCTTTTTCATCAGCTGCCTGCAGCGAAGGCACAGCCTTTCTGGCTACGTGTAGATGTCTGCAGTTGTGTGATATATCTGGTTATTCACTACCTAGATATAAGATGACAACTGCTCATCATAGTTCCCCAGTTACTGACATGGACTAACTCTTGCTTCCAGCACTGATTGAACAATTTTACCTGATTCACCAATGCTCAGCTCTAGCAATGACTCGGCAGTTTTATCAAAGTGAAATTTACTATTCTGTGAATTTACCTTGACTTTTGTCACACAAAATGCCTTTCACCACGGCTGGCTTCAGAATGCTTTCACTATTGGAAGAGTAGTTTGGGTGCTTTCTGATGTAGTCTTTGTACTGAGCTACTCTCTATGTCTTCAGAAGCTGCACTGCTCCACACAAGGATGCTCTGATACCAGTCTGTGCTGGATTTAATCAATTTCTTATGATCCCTTTAGCAATTTTCATTGCTGTTTAGTCTTTCCATTTGACTGGGGATAGTGTGGAGAAGATGTCTGATACTGAAGAAACCAAGGGTCTGAATTCTCCACCTATGAACTGAGGGACATTGTCCTGGAAGACAATGCCTGGAAGGCCTTAGTAGCTGAAGTGTGCAGTCAAATATTCTCTAATCTTATTGATAGTTATTGACATCAGGTGATTTGAGTCCCAGTAGTTGATGGTGACAAGATAGTCATATCCTGCAAGCGTGAAGAGATCAACTCTCAGATTCACCTTTCGCTTTGTTTGGGATGTCATGTGCTGTTAGCTGCTCTCAATTTTGCTTAATTACAAATACTGCACTGGCTGTTGTGCTCTGACATTTCATTGCTTTTATTTGTGTGGTAATCAGTTCTCTTGTCTCTCTCCGACTAAACTGAATTCGTTGGTGGCTTGCACAGTAATGCCTTACTGTCTCTTTGCTCATCTCCTTAATGATAATGACTCAATTTCCTTTGTTCACATCTTTAAACAACAATTTATTTTTATACCAACAGGTGTAACCCAGGTGCCTTCAGCTCATCCTTTCTTCACAACTCTCCACAGCGGTTGGAGATTTGCACTTGCAAAATTCATTTTATTTGAGCAACTCACTTGCTTTACAAATTTATTGTCTCTGCTTGGTGGATGGCTTGCAGAACATGTTAAGCTGTGCATCTTGTTGAATCTGGACAATTTCACAATTTGCCTTATTATTTTCAATGTTTTTCATAGAATGTTATGCTCACTGGAGTATCTGGGGTTAAGAGGTGACCTTATAGAGATTTATAAAATCATGAGGGATGTAGATAAGGTGAATAGTAGGTGTCTTTTCCATAGGGTTGGGGATTTCAAGACTAGGGGGCATATTTTTAAACTGAGAGGAGAAAGATTTAAAAACGACATGGCGGACAAATATTTTACACAGAGAGTGGTTCATGTGTGTATGAACTTCCAAGGGATAAGGGTACAGTTACATTTAAAAGATGTTTGGATGAGTTCATGGATAAGAAATGTTTGGAGGGATATGGGCCAAATGCAGACTGGTAGGACTAATTTAATTTGAAATTATGGTTGGCATGGACTAGTTGGACTGAAGGGTTTGTTTCTGTACTGTATAACTCTTAAGTTCTGCTCTTGGCAGCATGTTGGCAACACATAACTATTTCCCTTGTGTGTAGATCACACCCAGATGATATCTTTGAAAATAAACATTCTCTTCAGAAGATAGAAAAAGATATTTTTTATATTCATCCATGGGATATGGGCATCCCTGGCTGGGCCAGCATTTATTGCCCATCCCTAATTGCCCAGAGGGCAGTTCAGAATCACCCACATTGCTGTGGGTCTGGAGTCACCTCTGAGCCAGACCAGGTAAGGAGGGCAGATTACTTTCCCTAAAGAACATTAGTTAATCGGGTGGGTTTTTACCCTGACAATCGACAATAGATACATGGTCATTATTATACTCTTATTCCCACATGAGTATTGAATTCAAATTCCACCATTTGCATTGGTGGGATTCAAACCCATGTTCCTAGAACATTATCTGCATCTCTGGATTAATAGCCTAGTGATAATGCCACCAGGCTGTCACTTACCCTTCGGAGGCTTAGTGCACTTTGATATAGTTTCTGGTCAAACCCCATTGTCATTTTGTCTCTCCCAAACAGGTATTGATTAAAATAACCAGATACTCATTCTCAATCTTTGAATGTAGCATCATTCAGTTTGTGTTCCTGTCTTTGATACACGGCCTGTGATGTTTTGTCCATTGTTTCTCCATAGTTATAGACTAGCAGATCATTGACAATTGTTTCTAATCTGGGAAGATCACGGACTAGCCAACACTGGCTGCATCAATGCATTTCTGGAGCACTGGAAATCCCAAAGAACATGTAAATTATCTGTATCTCTTGAATAGTATCCAGAATATAGTTAGATAACTGATGCTGTCATTTCAAATAAAGCTTTAAGTGTGCACAATCAAGTCCACACTGACCCTCTGAAGAGCATTCCACATAGACCCATGCCCCCACCCTATACCTGTAACCTTGCTTTTCCCATGACGAATCCACCTGACCTGCACATCTTTGGACTGTGGGAGAAAACCAGAGCACATGTACAAAACCCCACAGACACAGGGAGAATGTGCTAACTCCACACAGACAATCACCCAAGGCTAGAATCAAACCTGGGTCCTTAACGCTGTGAGGTAGCAATATTAACCACTGAGCCACCATGCCATTTTTTAAGATTCTTTTGATCTATGCATGCACTCAGTTTCCAGGTGACTTCATGAGACATATACAGATTGTATGAGTTGTCACTTTCTTTTCCTTCTCTTCTATCTTGTCTTTGAGGATGGACTTGAGGGCAGTTGGAACTCTCTACAGATGCTGTACAGCTCTAATATGATATTCACTAGGAAGACATGCAACATCAATAAAAAAAAACTTTGTAATCTTCTAGGATTTGTTCAACAACCAATCACCTTGTGGCTCCAAAAAGCTGCCAATCTCTTTGGGCACATTTGCTTCTGCAACAAGAGCAGAGTGAATGATCCCTTGCTCCTCGGAAGTTAATTTGGATAGTCTACTGATCCTTAGAAGTTGAGAATGGGCCCTGGTCATTGAGTGTTGGGACAGTCTCCTAGCTATGGTGGTGGCTGGAGTATCAGCAATGATGAGGGTGGTTTGCCCAAGACAGCATTCTGGGTCCAGTCAGCTGCAGCAGGGCTGCTTCAGCATGATTCCTCCTTGCTGTTGGAGCCTCAGGAACAGCTTTGGCAGCTGCGGAGTAAGGCAGCATCCCGTGATTGGAATTTGTCTTAACTTTGTATACATTATTTATTTTTATAATTTATGAATTTAAAATGGTGCCAGATTAATTATGGCAATTACACATGTTTTACTGTATTTTCATAAACACATGGAACAATAAATTATTTTACTATGTAAGGGTTACTACTTCAATCTTTCGATTTGCTTTAGCTGAGATGATTGGATTTTGTTTAACATCTACCATCTGAAACTTCAGATCTTTGTTTGGGATCTCAGCTTCATTATTCTTGGTATGAGAATTATTCCATTATACCGACTCAACCTCAATTTCAAGACCTTCATTTTCGTGTAACCATCTTGAGTCACTACCCTCGGGTTGTAATTGTAATGAATGCTTTCACTCTGCAGTCTTCGTTCTAACCATCACAATCCATTTATTGCTATTGGTCCTGCTGATGCCTCTGCTTTATGGTTTAGAGCAGTTTGTCCAACTACCACATATGTGGGGAGGCACATTTCAATTTTTGTCTCACTTGGTGGCAGTGACAAAATTTCAGAAAGGATGTTTGCATTTCCTCTCAATCTCAGTCTTAGGGTTCAACAGTCTCCCTCTGTTATGTCTCTGTCTCTATCCCTCCCTCCTACAAACACTCCCATAACCTCCTTCCCACTTATTGACAGACACAATACCTCTGTCCCCCAATTTTTCTCACCCCTCAACCATTATCTCTCCTTCCTCATTCTCACCTTCTCTCCTTCCCTACCCTCACACATAAGCACTTTCTCCACCTCCCTCCCTTACACTGACTCTCTCTTCCTCCCTCCCAACTTCTCCCTCTCACACTCTCTCTCGCTGTTGTGCGGAGTGTTCCCACCCAGTCGGAGAACACTTCAGCCGGTTCGGGACATTCAACTTCAGACCTTCAGGAGACCATCCTCCAAGGCAGACTTCGGGACAGGCAACAGCATAAAGTGGCCGAACAGAGGCTAATAGCCAATTTCGGTACCCATGGGGATGGCCTCAACCGGGACCTTGGGTTCATGTCACACTACAGGTGACCCAACTGCACTATATACAGACACACACAATCATACACACACACACCACAAACTCTCTCACTTCATGGAAACTAAAGAGACTTGCTACTCATAGGCTATCTCTCTCCTGTATTTACTGTTGATGGGCACAGTGGTGACCAAACCAGCAGCAAATGTGGCCGAAACAGCTGATAGTAAGCTGAGCAGCTCAAAAGTAATATTCAAATCTACATCCTTATCTGTTGCTGTGTGTGTCCTGAGCAAGGCTTTGCAGGCTGAATAGAATCTCCTGAGTTGCTATTAGATGGGCCTGGAGTACAGTTATTCATTAGGCTTCTAGAAGACATATCCTGGGAGCCATCATTAGTCTTACTTTCCATTTTCTTTAGCTAACTAAATAATTGCATACTAAATGCTTTAGCTTCTTGCATTGCTGGACATTTTTCCTTTTCTCTTCTGAGATATCCTCCACAATCTGCATCATGTCCTCTGGCCTTAACCTTCATGATAGCTTTTCTGCAAATATTTCTTCTTTTCTTCCAAACGTTTTATCATTCAGCCTAGAATATCTCTCAGTGTGATGGAAAATCATGCTTGTTCTCCTAATAATATGCTGCCCCAAATCTTTGACAATCTCAGAGTTTCTGCATGTTTTAATAGCTTTCTTGAGAGTTAATTTACCTTTTCCCAGCAAATGTGCTCTCATGGGAATCCCTCTTATCCCTATAATCCAATACCAATATGATCACCTTTCACCGATCCAAATTCACAGAATTCAACAAAATGTAGCCGTGTGGTTGCGTACTGATCAATGGTCTCCCTTTCCTCAAACTCTGATGTTGAACATACCTCATTGATAAGTAACATTAATATGGGGTTCAAAGTGTGTCTTCACAGCCTTTAAGATTGTTCCTGTTCAGTTTTTTCTACTCTTCAATGAGATCTACACAGCAATACAGCTTGTAGATCTCTTTTCCCAGCCCTAATTGCTTGGTTCCTACATGTATTTGCTCAGGCTTTTTAAATAATTCGTTAAAGCTGTTTCATTATTTTGCAAGTGAGAGTGGAAAACATTTTAATTCTTTCTCAGCTTTCATTTCCATAGCAGAAGGGAAACATGCCGAGCCATTCATCTGTATCTCCTTAGGTGTGACAGCAGACCTCCTGGAGCTCATCCTTTTAATACTGTAACCCACCTATATTCATTTCATGCAGTTGTGATGCAATAGTGGTATTGATTCGAGACTAGTAATTCAGGAGACATTCTGGGGACCTGGATTCAAATCACCTCAGGGCAGTTGGGGAATTGAATTTTTAAACATTCTGGAGCTACAAGTCTGATGATGACCATGAAGACATTGTTGATTGTCAAAAGAAAATCTGTTTCCGTAATGGCTTTTAGGGAAGGAAATCTGGCATCTTTTCTTGATCTGGCTACAAGGAAATCCAGATCCACAGCAATGTGTCTATTGCCTTAAACAGCTGAAAGTCAATCAGTTGTACCAAATTGCCAAAAAAGTCTCAAAGAAAAAATAAAGCCAGACAGTCCAACAGGCATTGTCCTAGGCAGCAAACTCAGCCCTGTTAACCCTGCAATGCCCTCCTCGCTATCATGTAGGGTTTTGTCTCAATATTGGAAGAGGACAGACCCAGTAGCTGTGGAATTACAGTGGTGTACAGCTGGGAAAGAGTTTCATTTGGAGTCTTCAACATTGACTCTGGACACCATAAGGTCTCATTGCATGAGATCAAAATGGGCAAAAAAGCCTCCTGTTGAGGAGGCACAATGGTTCAGTGGTTCGCACTGTCACCTCATAGGGCCAGGGATCTGGGTTCAATTCCACCTTCAGGTGCCTGTCTGTGTGGAGTTTGCACATTCTCCCTGTGTCTGCATGGGTTTCTTCCAGGTCCTCCTCACGCAGCCCAAGGATGTGCAGGTTAGGTGATTTGGCCATGCTAAATTGCCCAGGGTGTCCAGGGATGTGCAGACTAGGTGGATTAGCCATGGGGAATGCAAGATTTCAGGGATAGGGTAGATGGGTGGATCTGGGTGGAATGTTCTTCAAAGGTCAGTGTGGATTCCACACATTAAGGATTCTATGATTACCACATACCATGCTCCCTCGGCTAATGGATCAGTATTCCTCCATGTTGAACAATACTTGGAGAAAGCATTGAAGGTGACAAGAGGGTAGAGTATACTCTAGGTGGGGAATTTAAATGTCCATCACCAAGAGTGGCTAGGCAGCAGCACTACTGATTGAGCATGTCGGGTCCTAAAGGACATAACTGTAAGAGTGGTTTTGTGCCAGGTGGTGAGGGAACTACCAAATAAAACAGACTTGACGTTATCCTCACCTATTTGTCAGCTGCAGATGTGCCTGCCATTTAGTAGTATTCATTCTATGAACAGGCCAGAGATGTTGTGAAATGAGGTGCTGTCTTCACATTGTGGATACTCTTCGTCATGTTGTGTGACACTATCACCATGCTAAACAGGATAGACTTTGAACAGATCTAGCAACTCAAGATCGGGCATTCGGGAAGCATTGTGCAGACTTTGAAACAGCAGAATTGTAGCCCAAACAGTCTGCAACCTCATAGCTCAGCATATCTTACAGTCCCACACAAGACAGGACATCAGCCCCGGTTCAATGAAGAGTGCATGAGGACATGCCAGGAGCAGCATCAGGCATACCTAAAAATGAGGCGTCAAGCTGGTGGAGCTACCAAACAGGGCTAGTTGCGTGTTGAACAGCATAGCAGCAAATGATAGACAGAACTAAGCGATCCCACAACCAACAGATCAGATCTAAGCTCTGCAATCCTGCCACATCCAGTAGTGAATGGAATGAAAAGTCTACTGATGACCAGGAAACTATTGCTGATTATTGGAAAAACCCATCTGATTCCCTAATGTCTTTTCAGGTCCAGGACATCTGTGCAGACTTCCTCAGGGTAGTGTTCTAGACCCAACTACCGTCAGCTGCTTCATCAATCACCTTCCCTCCATCACAAGGTCAGAAGTGAGCATGATTGCCGATGATTGCACAATGTTCACTACCATTTGTGACTCCTCCGATACTGATGCAATCCATGTTCAAATGCAACAAGATCGTGACAATATCCAGGTTTGGGATGAATGGTGGTAAGAGCTGAAAATGTGTTGCTGGGAAAGCGCAGCAGGTCAGGCAGCATCCAAGGAACAGGAGAACTGACGTTTCGGGCATAAGCCCTTCTTCAGGAATGAGGAAAGTGTGTCCAGCAGGCTAAGATAAAAGGTAGGGAGGAGGGACTTGGGGGAGGGGTGTTGGAAATGCGATAGGTGGAAGGAGGTCAAGGTGAGGGTGATAGGCCGGAGTGGGATGGGGGCGGAGAGGTCAGGAAGAAGATTGCAGGTTAGGAAGGCGGTGCTGAGTTCAAGGGATTTGACTGAGACAAGGTGGGGGGAGGGGAAATGACGAAACTGGAGAAATCTGAGTTCATCCCTTGTGGTTGGAGGGTTCCTAGGCGGAAGATGAGGCGCCCTTCCTCCAACCGTCGTGTTGCTACGGTCTGGCGATGGAGGAGTCCAAGGACCTGCATGTCCTAGGTGGAGTGGGAGGGGGAGTTGAAGTGTTGAGCCACGGGGTGGTTGGGTTGGTTGGTCCGGGTGTCCCAGAAGTGTTCTCTGAAACGTTCCGCAAGTAGGCGGCCTGTCTCCCCAATATAGAGGAGGCCACATCGGGTGCAGCGGATGCAATAAATGATGTGTGTGGAGGTGCAGGTGAATTTGTGGCGGATATGGAAGTATCCCTTGGGGCCTTGGAGGGAAGTAAGGGGGGAGGTGTGGGCGCAAGTTTTGCATTTCTTGCGGTTGCAGGGGAAGGTGCTGGGAGTGGAGGGTTTTAGATTAGATTAGATTACTTACAGGTTGGGTTGGTGGGGGGTGTGGACCTGACAAGGGAGTCACGGAGGGAGTGGTCTTTTCGGAATGCTGATAGGGGAGGGGAGGGAAATATATCCCTGGTGGTGGGGTCCATTTGAAGGTGGTGGAAATGACGGCGGATGATATGCTGTATATAGAGGTTGGTGGGGTGGTAGGTGAGGACCAGTGGGGTTCTGTCCTGGTGGCAGTTGGACGGGCGGGGCTCAAGGGCTGAGGAGCGGGAAGTGGAGGAGATGCGGTGGAGGGCATCGTCGACCACGTCTGGGGGGAAATTGCGGTCTTTGAAGAAGGAGGCCATCTGGGTTGTTCGGTATTGGAATTGGTCCTCCTGGGAGCAGATGCGGCGGAGATGAAGGAATTGGGAATATGGGATGGCGTTTTTACAGGGGGCAGGGTGGGAGGAGGTGTAATCTAGGTAGCTGTGGGAGTCGGTCGGTTTATAGTAAATGTCCGTGTTGATTCGGTCGCCCGAGATAGAAATGGAAAGGTCTAGGAAGGGGAGGGAGGCGTCTGAGACCAGAAAACATCAAAGAAATCTCCTTTGCACCTTCTCCAGTGCTATCACATCCCTCCTATAATGTGGATTTCAGAATTGCACACAATACTTTAGCTATGCCTAACTAATATTTATATAATTCCAGCACAAGCTTCCTGTTCTTAAACTCTGTCTCACCTCCTTCCACCTATCGTATTCCCAGCGCCCCTCCCCCAAATTTCCTCCCCCCTACCTTTTATCTCAGCCCACTTGGCACACCAGCCTCATTCCTGAAGAAGGGCTTATGCCCGAAACGTCGATTCTCCTACTCCTCGGATGCTGTCTGGCCTGCTGTGCTTTTCCAGCACCACATTTTTTGAATAAAGATGTGGTGTTGGACTGGGGTGAACAAAGTTAAAGATCACACAATACCAGGTTATAGTCCAACAGGTTTATTTGAAAGTACAAGCTTTTGGAACACTGCTCCTTCATCAGGTAGCTTGTACTTTCAAATAAACCTGTTGGACTATAACCTGGTGTTGTGTAATTTTTAACTCAGTTAATAGAGGCAAGTTTCCCATATGCCTTCTGTACCACTTTATCCACCTCTTCAGATACCTTAAGAGTTTGGTGTACATGTATACCAAGGTCCCGCTTATTTTCGATGCTTCCCGCTGATCATCATGTATTCCCTTGCCTTGTTTGTCCTGTTCAAGGTTTCATCTCACTTTTATCCAGATTGACTTCTATTTGCCACACTTCAGCTCGTCTGACCAACCTCTTGTAATCCAAGGCTATTGCAACATTTAAGAGGCATTTGGATGGGGATATGAATAGGAAGGGTTTGGAGGGATATGGGCCGGGTGCTGGCAGGTGGGACTAGATTTGGTTGGGATATCTGGTCGGCATGGACGGGTTGGACCGGAGGGTTTGTTTCCGTGCTGTACATCTCTATGACTCTATGACTCTATTTACCACCCCAACATTTTATGTCTTCATGTAAGACTCCAACCCAATTGTACCTCCTCCATATGAAATAAAAGTCCACCTGTTTCTTCTGAGGTCATCTTCATTGTGTTTGATCCTCCTGCTACTTTCCTTCATATGTAAGTATCATTGTGAGATTGTTCTACTGATAGTTTGAACCAGACGAATGATTTCATCACCTGTAAGGGGCTTTGCCTCTGGCTTAGTTACAATTTCTCTTCCTGTTCTTACTTGAACCTTTCCATTTTTGCCTTCCTTCACTCTCCTCACCAAGCCTTACCCAAGTTCTAGGATCAGTCACCAATTTCATTCAAGCAACTTCAAATCAAAATCATACCATATTTGCTTAATGATTAGCCTTGTACTTGCTGAGTTATACTAACTCCCAGTTTCAATGGTTGATGCTTCAGTTGCCTGTCAGAATTATGCCCCTCTTAGTCTTTGTCATTGCCACCAACACTCTGGGCTCTCTCACTCCACCAGTCTTCATCTATCATTTTCATCACTTTGATGAAATCTTTGGAGACCTAAACACTGACCTACACTAATCTGCCCCCTCCTCCTTTAAGACACTCCTTAAAACCTACTCTCTTGACCAAACCTTTGAATGTTGAATGACAATAGAATATGTCATTGAATAGAGCAAACATTTTATTAACTGGGACCTATGGGACAGGAATATGTTGGTTGATCAAATATTCTGGTTGATCAAGAGGTCCACACAATCAACGTAAAAATACACAGTAAGTAATAGAAACATCTTGTAGAGGGTATACACATCACTGTTATACTTTATTTATTGCATAAATGACTCAAATAATAATGCAACTCTACCTTAAATAAAACTTATCAGCAGAGAGCCTTCTCATTCACACTCTCTACTGACTATTCAGACATCACAATAATATTGTAAACTTTGGTATTGAGGTATATAATTTTTGCCAGTTTATCAAGAGTGCTGATTCATAAGGTGCTAGTTAAAATGAAGTGTGCTGTATATTCAAGGCTGAGTTTGAGTAGGTTTATGATCAACAAAGGAATCAAAGGTCGGGTGGAGAGAGGGATGGCAGTGGGTGATGAGATATTGGTCAGAATGTGGAGCTGAAACCACAATCAAATCTGCCAGGTCAAATATCAGAGCAGGCTCAGGGGACTGAACGGTCTACTCCAGCTCCTGGATCTTGTGTTCCTAGGCTTCTTTGTTCAAGTAGCCCCTTCTGTGACTTGGTGTCATGTTTTGTTTGATAAGAATTGGGTAAAATGCCCTGGAATGTTTTACAATGCAAAAAAAAACTTCCATTTATGCATTATTTTCACAACCATTTGATGTATCAAAGACCCTTACAGGTGATGAAATATATTTGAAGTTAAAGGGATAAGTTAATGTTATTTGTTATTGTTGTCATGTCCTCATGATCTCCTAATGGAACTTATTATAGCTTTAGACCTAATCTTCCTTAGTGCTCATTCCCCACTGTTGAGAGCAATGTTTGCCCTGTGCTTGCCATTCTGTAACATTCTCTCAGCCACGTACACTGCACTGTATCTCATTTATACACTTGGCATTATTGGTGAGACTACAGCGCAGTGGAAAATGATAACAACATGGGCTGTGCAAATACAGCATATTCTTAAAGTCATAGATTTCTACAGTATGGAAACAGGCCCATCTCCCCAACCTGTCCATGCTGCCTAGTTTTCACAATTAAACTAATCTTATTTGCCTGCGTTGGTTCCAAATCCTTCCATAAGTTTTGATTGGCCATAAACTATGAGACTATGAAGATCTTTTTTAGACTTACTTCAAATCTGTTCTTTGTGCTAGGTTCCACATAAGCAAATGATTATACTCAGATTTTTAGATTCTGAAGGTTATGGTGGGCAGTGCATGCCTTATGGAATAAAACTGAAGTCGTGCACTGCATCGCTTTGAATTTCTGAAATGTGCTGTCAGTGATCAAGGCTCTTTGCCAGAAACATGAAGCCAAAATAATTTATTACTATAGTTTTTGAGAGCAAAAGGTAAACTGATATCTGTCCCTATTATAGCTGATGTTATATACTAGTTGTTTTTTTCAGATGTTACATAAGTAATTACCACTACTTTTATTTCAAATATAGCTGAAGCCATTCTCAAATATCAAATCCTCTGTTATACTGAAGAGACTTCTGATCCTAATTAGCATCTTTATTGCTGTGTGAGATCTACATAATTCAAGGTGTTCGAACAAAGGAACATGGCAACAGAGACAGGCCAATCAACCACTTGAACCTGCGCAGCCATTCAATAGGTCGTAGATGATCTCTTGTTTAACTTTGTTTACCACCTTAACTGCATATCCCTTGATACCAATTCCTAACATAGACTAGCTTTTACCAAATGTATGGTGTTTTTCATGTTTTTTGGCTGCTGACAGCTGATAATTACTGACTGTGTTGCTTTCTTCACGTGTGCAGCTAGTTAGTGTGATCATCCCCGACTCAAATCCTGCCTTGTACTGAGTAATAAAGCTGACGTGAACTGTGAATAACAGTCATACTATTCGTAATCTTTTGTGTTCAAGAGTTGAGAAGGAGGGGTAGAATAAACCAGGGTTGAAAATGTAGCTGATGCAAAATAGTTACATTTACAAAATAATAAGGTTTAACCTGTGAGTGATTACCTTATGTTCTAATAACCTGTTAACACCCTCACAAATGACTTCAGATTGATACTTGTTTCCTTCAGAAAGCATTGTGGTATGGAGTACCATAGCTATCAAATGGCCTTCTAATTAAAATTGTTGTATTGTTTTACAAGACCAGATAGAATAACAACAAAATAATTGCAATGAAGAGGCTTAGATTACTACACAGTTAAAACATAGATGAGCCCAGATGGACATTTGCTGGCTGTTTCTTCACTGTTACCTCATTCAGTTTAGCTTATATTACTCTTGTTCCCTGACTTCCTTTAAAGTGGCAAAGGACATGAAAGAAAGGCTTCAGTTTTGTTATGATAGTCTACTTCTTTCAGTAATTTCCTTCAATGTGAAAAAGGCAAAATATACCAACACATCATTTGATCAAGCTTCATAGTGTTTGCAATTATTGTATCGTTTAAGCTTATAGCTGTGAAAGGATGTTCCCTAATTTCTCTTTACCAATTAAAAATAAGTGAACGATTACTCTAACTTTCATTATATGATGTCCCCTCTTAACTATCTAGGGCTGATCTGGCTATCTGAGAAATGGGGTGACTTCACCATGAATGGTTCTGAAGTACTGAGTCATTGGCACCCTGCCACCTTAGTCATGAGCTTTTAATGGTAGGCCAGTCTATCTCGACAATGCCATTTCTTTGGACAGCAAAGTCTAGGCTTCTGTCATCTGATCTTATGATTTACCCCCTTCATATGAAATCGGTTTGTTTGTTTGTACCTCTGTTTTCCTGATTATATATGGTGGACAGCTCAAAACGCAGCACCGTCAGTATGTGGTTCTGACCAATCTGACACTGTGAAGCCTCATCTTTATTCTTTTATGGGAATCACAGACAAAACCAGAGTTTTGGTTTCCAACATCTCCTCATTCCCCATCCCACCCCAATTTAATTCTACCCTGGAAAAAACAGTGGCGTGGCACAGTGGCTAACACTAGTGCCTCATACTACCAGGGACCTGGGTTCGATTCCAGCCTTGGGCCAATGTCTGTATGGGGTTTGCACATTCTTTCTGTGTCAGCGTGTGTTTCCTCCCACAATCCAAAAGATGTGCTGGTTAGGTGGATTGGCCATGCTAAATTGCCAATAATGTCCAGGGATGTGCAGGCTAGATGGATTAGCCATGGCAAATGTGAGGTTGCAGGGATAGGCTGGGTCTGGGTGGGATGCTCTTAGGAGGGTCAGGTGTGAACTCGATTGGCAGAATGGCTTGCTTCCACAGTATACAGTTTTTATGATTCTAGTGTGTATTCCTAATTGCTCTTGAAAGATGGTGGTGATCTGCGTTTTTTTTTAACTGCCACAACTTATCTGATGGAGGTAATGGAGGTATACTGACAATGCTGTTAGGGTGGGACTTCTGGGATTTTAGCATGGAGGAAATCAGGACCATGTGTATCTTGGAAGGGAACTTGAAGGAGATGTAATGTATCTGCTGCCTTTGTCCTTCTAGATGATAGAAGTTGCAGGTTTAGAAGGTGCTATCTGAGAAGAGTTGGTGAGATGTTGCACTTCAGTTTGTTTATGGAACATACTTATGCAACAGTTGTGTACTAAGTAAGAGAGTGAATGTTTAAGGCAGTAAATAGGGTGCTGATCAAGCATGCTGCTTTGACCTGAATGATATCAAGTTTCTTGATAAGATCATAAAAACAGAGGCATTCAGTCCATTGAGCCAGTTTCATCAATGAAAAAGATATGGCTGATTGGATCGCTGACACATCACACTTCTGCCTTGTACCTTGTCGATGGTAGAGAGAGTTTGGAGAGTCAGGAGGTGAGTTACTCAGCTCAAAATTTCAGCTACTAATCTGCTTTTGTAGCCACTGTATGGCTGGTCAGTTCAATTTTTGGTCAATAGCAATTTCCAAGATGTTGAAGAGCCAGAATGAAAGGATAATCCTTTAGAACTGAGGTGAGGAGGAATTTAGAGTCATAGAGATGTTCAGCACAGAAACAGACCCTTCTCTCCAACTCGTCCATGCCGACTAGATATCCCAATCCAATTGAGTCCCATTTGCCAGCACTTGGCCCATATCCTTTTTCTTCATTGCTGTGGAGGCCAAGTCATTGAGTGTCTTTATGCAGAGATAGACAGGTTCTTGATTAGTCAAGGGATCAAGGGTTGTAGGGAGAAGGCAGCAGAATGGGTTTGAGAAATATATTAACTGTGATTAAATGGTGGAGCAGACTTGATGGGCTGAATAGCCTACATCTTATGGTCTTATGGCTGATAGTGAGGGATTCAGTAACGGTAATTTGGAGATGGTGAGGACTGCAGATGCTGGAAAGTCAGAGTCAATAAAGTGTAGAGCTGGAATAAGCACAACAGGTCAAGCAGCATCAGTGGAGCAGGAGAATTGACATTTCAGGTCGGAGTCTTTCAGGGGCTGTGAAATAAATAGAGGGAGGGAGGTGGAGCTGGGGGAAAGAATGGTGGAATGGTGATAGGTGGATGCAGGTAAGAGGTGGCTGTGATTGGTCAGTCAGAAGTGTTAGGACACAGGGTAAACACCCCTACTATTTTAAACCAGCAACACAGAAATGATTCACCCCGAGCTGTAATCTGTTAAAATTCGAGAGGCAAAGAACTATCTCCAAAGTCACTATTTTAAGTACAAAAATCTAAGTTTTTTTTAGATTACCTACAGTGTGGAAACAGACCCAACAAAGTCCACACCGACCCTCTGAAGAGAAACCTACCCTCCTATATTTACCCCTGACTATGCACCCGACACTACAGGCAATTTAGTGTAGCCAATTCATCCAACCTGCACATCTTTGGACTGTGGGAGGAAACTGGAGCACCCAGAGGAAACCCACGCAGATATGGGGAGAATGTGCAAATTCCACACAGACAGTTGCCCGAGGCGGGAATTGAACCTGGGTCCCTGGCGCTGGGAGGCAGCAGTGCTAACCATTGAGCCACCGTGCCACCTTTATTCTTTATTCTTTAAGTATAACAGAGAATGAATTAAATAACAACTGTTTACAACTCCTTTCTCTAACCTATCCTTTACTTTCCCCCCTACAATACAAGTTTGATTAAGATTTACCAAAAATTCAAATTTCAGAACCAGCCAGCTGTCGAATCTTCTCTTTGTATCTTCCTCTGTCTTCTTTTCTTCTTCTTAGGCTTTCTGTTTTACAGATCATTGATAGATAAAGGTACCTTTAAGAGAGCTATTCTGCAGGCAGTCTGCAGATGTTGGTGGCTAAAGAAGGGCTTATGCCTGAAACGTCGATTCTCCTGCTCCTTTGATGCTGCCTGGCCTGCTGTCCTTTTCCAGCGACACATTTTTGGGATGTTGTCAGTTTGGGTGGCTTGTCAGTTCTCCCCCAGCTGTTCAATCTTTCCCGGTCTTATACCCCCAAAGCATCAGAACATTTCATTGGTCTCAATATTGTCAAAATACCAAATTCAAATTTGATTGGAGTTTAGTATCTTGGGGCATGATTTAAACAGATTGGTCAAATTTGATTTTTTTTTGTTTCATATCAGCCGATGTACTGCTAGCTGCTGGATCAAATGTTACATTGCAAATTCTCCAGCACTCTGTGTGCTTGCTAAGTCCTTCATCTCTCTTAAAGGTACAGTACACCTCTACACTTTCATAACAGAAGCATGGAGAGGATAGGTGGGAAGGAAGATGGTCAGGTAGGGTTAGGTAAAGCAGGTGGAGTGGAGAAGGAGGGCTGGACCTAGAGTGAAGTGGGTGTGGGGAAATTTGGAAGCTGGTGAATTTTATGTCAAGGCCATATGGTTGCAAGTTCCTGAGGTAGAAGATGAGGTGTTCTTCCTCCAGTTTGAATATGGCCTTACTTTGACAGCGGGGGAGGTCCAGGATGGACATGTCATCGGGGTTGTGTGAGGAGGAGTTGAAATGGCTGGCAACCGGAAGGTGGGGTTGTTTTGAGCATCTGGACCAAAGGTGTTCCCTGAACTGGTCCCCAAGTTTATGCTCAGTCTCTCCCACTTAAAGGAGACCATATCAGGAACAACAGATGCAATAACTCAGGTTAGAGAAATACAGGTGAATCTCTGTGATCTTGGAATTATTCTTTAGGGCCTTGGAAGGAGGTGAGGGGGGAGGTGTGGGCGCAGGTGTTACACCTCCAACAGCCACAGGGAAATATGCCAGATGTGGAGGAGAGTTTTGGTGGGGAGTGTGGACCCAGCTTTTTACCTCATTACAGCCGGAGGTCATTGCTGAAGCAACTGAAGATGGTTGGGCATAATCAAAGGAACTCCTACAACCCAGGCCCCAACACTGAGATGATTGACCTACAACCTAAACCATCCTCCTGACCAGTGCAGAGTTTTACCCTCGATTTCCATTAACTTTAGTTTTGTGAAGGCTGTTAGATGCCACGTTCAGTCAAATTCTGCCTTAATTTATATCAAAGACAATCACTTTTACCTCACCTCTTGAGGCCAACTCTTTTGTCCATGTTTAGATGAAGGCTGGCCACTTGTTTAAATCTTGTTGACAAGGCCAAGATGAGTGAGCGGACTGTTCTTATTTATAGGAATACAGGTGAATTTCCAGTTAATATCCATTATCTGTATATAATTAATGTACAATCATTGAAAACATCTATGCTGCATATCACTTACCACTCTATGACAACCTGTTCATTGGAACAGAGAATTATGGACTAAAGGTCATTTGACCCTTCGAGACCATCCCAGCATTCAATAATGTAATGTTTAGTTTGATCATGGTCTCCTGTTGCCCACTTCCCCCTTCATAACCATTGATTTTCTTGCTGATCAAAAACCTATGTAATAGAGCTTTGAATAAATTCAATGACCTAGCACCATTGTTTTTTGGAGAACAGAATTCAGAAGATTAATGGCCCTATGAGAGAAAAATATCCAAATCATGACGATCAATTTTGGTGTCATCTGGAAATTCACTAATCGTGCCTTCTATATTCTCATCAACATTATTTATATAAATGACAAACAAAAGAGAACCTAGAACCAATTCCTTTGGAATACTGCTGATCACAAGCCTCCAGTCCAAAAAGCAACCCTCCAACGTTGCTCTCTGTCTCCAGTCGTTAAGCCATTTATGTAACCAATTGGCAAGCTCACACTGAATCCCATGTGACCTAACTTTATTAATTAATCTACCTTGCAGAACTTCATCAAAGGCTCTACTAAAATCCAAATAAACAATGACTGTTTATCATCATCAACCTTTTTGGTAACTTCCTCAAAAACCTCAGTCAACTTTGTGAGACATGATTTTCCTCACACAAAACCATGTTGACTATCCCTAATCATTTTTTGCCTCTCTAAATGCCCATGAATCCTATTTTTTCTAATCACCTCCAACAACTTACCCACAACCGAAGTCAGACTCAGAAGTCTAACAAAGAAAGGTACAACAATACACACCGTCCAGTCATCAGGCACCTCAACCATAGTTATAGATGATGCTAATATTTCTGTATGGGATCTTGTAATTTCCTCCCTTATTTTCCACATCATTCTGAGATACATTAGACCAAGTCCTGGAGATTTACCCAACTTTATATTCTCTAAGACCGCCAAACTTCCTGATCTGTAATGTGAATGGAATTGAATTGAATTGAATTGGATTTTATTGTCAAGTGTACCGAGGCACAGTGAAAAGCTTTGTCTTGCGAGCAATACAGGCAGATCACATAGTTAAGTAGCATAGATAAGTAAGTAATAGGTAAACAGCGGCAAAAACAAAAACACAGGTACAGGCAAATGTTAAGAGTTAGTGAGTCCATTTAGTATTCTAACTATAGTAGGGTAGAAACGGTTACAAAACTGTTTGTAAAACATCAAAGTTTATTTCTCTGAATTCTCTGGACTTCATTTCTTTCTCCACAGTGAAAACTGACATGAAATATTAATTTAGTATCCCTCCCATCTCCTGGGGTTCTTCTTGATGACCTACTTTCTTTCTCATCTCGTGCCATTGGCAAATTTAGCTACCATAAATTTGGTGTCTGCATTCAATACATTAATATCAATTGTTAATAGACGGTAGTTGAGGCTACAGGACTGACACCTGTGGCATGCCACTAGTTATGGTTTGTGAACCTGATAAAAATCCATTTGTTTTTACTCTCCTCTCAATTCATCTACTTCCCACTTAACATATGAAGCAACCTTCCTGAGTGAGACCTACCAAGAGACTCCGTTGCGTCAGGCATGGAAAACACAGGAACTCACCAACAGGTTCCTTGTGACAAATCACTTATGTCAAATAGCAGGCTTTCATCCACCATGGCGAGAGTAATGGTGCTGTTGTTTTTGTTGTTTCCTTCTAAGTTAGTTTTCTTTTTTTCAGTCTGAGCAGTTTCTGCTGAGCAGTAAACAAAAAGCTTAAATTTCATATCTAGTTTTTGCAGTGTTTAAATAAAATATACAACTAACACAGATAAGAATCTAATTACTCAGAGGCAGTATAAGATTGGTGAGATATTTAGTGATATGGAGCACATTGTCGTTGCATAAATGTGTATGATAAACCTATACCTTCAGGTGAATCTACAGTGAGGCTCCACTTAGATGAGGAAGATGAATGGCCAATGATAGATCTTTTGTGGCATACCAAGCAGCAGAGTGTTACAAATGTTATACATCAATCTGAATGACAGGCAGTGACAGTGTTATAAAATCTGATGTGCCATCCCAGAACAGAGTGTGCTAACTTATATGCTATCAAATGTAATCCGTAATACCCTTTGTGCTGGACAATAGCAGTGCGACAGAATGTAACCCATCACTCCCAAAGGCACTACTACAGATAGAATTATACTGCTGCTTGCTTTTTTGAATGTGTACTCCAGACATTACAAATGCAATGCACTGTTCCTTTTGATGATGTCACTAAACCTAAATACTATTTCTTGTGACAGTTACAAATACAATGTATTGGTTCAAGTGTTATAACACACGATTGGTCTCAGCATTGTCATTCCCAGTTATAATCTTACAGAATGTAAGACACTGTCTTAATGACAGTGTTAAACATTTAACATATTGTTCAGTAATAGGCATTCAGTGGAAGTGTTACAGAAAGTAATGTGCTGTTCCCTATGACAGAGTTGGAAAGTGTAATGAACCATTCCTTGTGACAGTGTTCCAGAATCTAATGTATTGCTAAATAAATTCTGAAAGAACTGTGGATGCTGTAAATCAGAAACAAGAACAGAAATTGCTGCAAAAGGTCAGCAGGTCTGGCAGCATCTGTGGAGAGAAGCTGAGTTAATGTTTCAACACATACTCTAGATTAATTTTGGTCATTGAAGAAATTACAGGGATTACTCGACATGAGGATTATCACATTTCAAGTGTTTTAAGATGACCTTACAGAGGTTTATAAAATCATGAGAGGCATGGATAGGATAGACAATGTCTTTTCCCTGGATGGGTGAGTCCAGAACTAGAGGGCATAGGTTTAGGGTAAGAGGCGAAAGATATAAAAGGGATCTATAAAAGGGGCAACTTTTTCACACAGAGGGTGGTGCATGTATGGAATGAACTGCCAGAGGAAGTGGTGGAGACTGGTACAATTACAGCATTGTAAAGGCATCTGGATGGGTATTTGAATAGGAAGGGCCAAGAGGGATATGGGCCAAGTGCTGGCAAATGGAACATGATTAGGTTAGGATATCTGGTTGACATGGACGAGTTGGATTGAAGGGTCTGTTTCTGTGCTGTACATCTCTATGACTCTATGTAATATACCAGTTGTAGTGGTAATACTATGGATGGATTACATCACTCCAATTGACATTCATGGGTGTGGGCATTGTTGACAAAACCCAATATATGTTGCTCATTCCTAGTTATTTTTGAGATGGAAATGGCAAGCTGCCTTTTTGAATTGTTGCAGTCCATGTTGTGAAGGTACTCACACAGTGCTGTAAG